>NC_091121.1:19220936-19275936 GCF_040183065.1 Periplaneta americana
GAAATGAAGTACTGTATTTTACTTTCAACAAAAAATAGTTGACACAAGCAGAATCGCCAGTGACCTGCAGAGCTCCCAATGTTTCGAATTTTAAGCGGTCTCATATTAAAGCAAAATTATTTCCAATTCAAACTCAATAACTTGATTGGTGCGATTCTTTAATTAACGAATTGGCCACAGAATGTAACGTCGAAATACATCTCAGACACTTCCTAGTAGCGAGGAAGAAATTAAATTCATTTTAAATTAATTTCAGTAACAGAATTTCCTGGCGACAGGGCCAACTTGCTGCACCATCTTAGCACTGAACGAATAACTTCAGTTAATTCCGACAATCTCCGGAAGCTTCCCCATTGACGTCACAGTCTTCATTCTTCGCTGTGGAAAGAGAGAAATATGCTAAATTGCTAGAGAATTTCTGAATATGACTTGGAACAGGACGGAATTCAGATGAATCTGTGGACGTATTTTGAAGCTGTGCTTTGCAAGTGTCACGGTGAAAATTGTAAAATTAAGGGCATTAGTAGCTAATTATAATCGACGTGAACATAATGAAATTAATCCAAAACTTTGGTTTCATTAATACCCTGACCATATCAGTTCTACTCTTCAAGAGAATAATCTAAAAGTACTATGTCCAATTAGAAGACCTTATGAAAAAATCATCATCGTAATAATAATAATAATAATAATAATAATAATCATCATCATCATCATCATCAGTACTATAACCTCCACCACCACAAATATCTGGTCTTATTGCACATGCAAAGAAACAAATTAATATAGTTTAGGCCACTGAATTTTGTAGAGGTCTTTGTACTATTTCTTACTTCCTTAGCGAACAGTTTAAAATTTCCTTTTCTCGCAACATGTTGCATAAGATTATTTCTGCATCCAATAAAGAAAGTGTTAATTTCCATGCTGTTATTTATTCTGCAAAATTTCATATGTTATACCTGATACAAGTTTATCTAGTTGTTCTGAAACATATATCGTTGCTGTATTTAATACTTGTGTTTTCTAGAAGGGTCCCCATTTCGCCGTCCTATGGCAGAGACAGAACTGGGAAAGTGTTAATTTAGTATAGTTAATATATATTTTTAATTCAATTATATTGAACTAAAAATTTTTGCTACTTTCATATTCATTCATTCATTCATCCATTCATTTATTTTATTCCATAGATCTTACATGAGCAATGAAGCTTTAAGATGTAGAACAAGTCAAAATTTTACAATATTACAATTACAATTTTTACAGTTTTACAATTTAGTAATTTTCTACAATTTTTACAATTTTGTGCAATTTTTTACAATATTTTGGCGAGATGTATTCTAACTGGTACCTCAAAAAAATTTATATGTGTATGTAAATTACGTGTGCTAACATTTCATTACTTAGAAATATTTGGTTTCACATGGATTTTGTGCTCAAAACAAATATTTCTTTCTACACTATACGAGGAAATTGATATATAAAAACCCCTAAATATTCATCCCATAGCCTGGTTCTCTTTTGCTACGAACTTGGTGCTGACGCAACGATATGACGTGTTCAAATGTGGTTCAAACGTGGTGACATCTAACGCAAATCGCCGCAACTCGGTAACGATTCAAATGAAGGATATTTTCGCGACGTTGACAACTCGCGTAAACTCAACTGACAACGGCTTTCATATCTCATATTATGAGGTGTTTCTTCCTCTATGAACTACAGTATCTCCACAGTCTAATCAAAGGGGAGTACGTTACATGACGAAAAAAATGTTCAATAGTCTTCCTGAAGACATTAAGAATCATAGCCAAAACGCTGCATTATTTAAGGTAAAACTAAATAATTACTTAATATCTCACACTTTCTATTCTGTAGATGAATTCTTGACATTTCACAGTACTGTGTAAATATTTAATACTATTAAATGGTAAACATATTACATTGTATAATAGTAATATACGTTACAAGAGCGGTATGTTGACGTTTTCATGGTCGAGGAAAAGATTAAAAAGCGAAACGTAGTTGAGCTTTTTTAATTTCCGAGAACATGAAAACAAACATACCGCTCGTGTATCGTACATTATTTTGTGCGAAGATCGTTTATTACATACCTGAAAGACGAATGTATAATTAGTTGCAATGAAATCTCCATGTTGGTTTCTGTTTAATGACGCCAACTTCGGAACACCAAAATATCTTTCTTCAACATTGTTGCTATAAAATGTTTTCTGTGTTTACTATACTCCAGCAGGCTGTGATATACGTCTGTCTTTTTTTTTAACCAGTCTATAAATGCGAACTTAAAACAAACGGTAAGGTTATGTAATGATTTATTCTTCATTTTAATATTTTAAAAATATTATTTATATAACATATTGCTGTAATAACATCGGCATCTGGAATCTTTTTTATTTTTTTCACGGCTTCCTTAATGTTACTTGTATCAGGAATGCAATAAGTTTCGTGAAGTAGTAGACTTTACTTAATTTTTGCAAATATTTAAAAACAATAATTATCATTGCAATTTAGGTGAAATTGCGGTGGTAAGTTTCCAATTTATAATTATTACTATGTTAAACGTCTCTAAAAATAATATGTTAAAAGCCTAAAACAGTAAAATGAATGTCGCGCTTAAGCGGTAAGAAGAGGGAAATTGTTATGTGTGTTACGTTGGGAATACTGAATGTGGTATTTCACACTTACCGCGTAATGGTTCTGTGCGGAAAACAAGCAAATACGCACGATCCCGCACAAAATATTATTGTTATTAACGTATTAATTCTGTGCATACTTCATATTTGTATTTTATACCCTATGTATTGCATTTACATGTTAAACGTAAGAATTGGACATGTTCTTTATTCTATGCTCTAAAGCAAATGTAAGAATATTATGGAACGAATAAATCTGTCTGTCTGTCTGTCTGTCTAGTATATACAGTCACGAAGCTTGAGTTATGAGGGTACTAGGAACAATAGACTGTGCAGGTACTATTTCGCATTGTCTGTAATGAGGCGATAATAGCGATACTAGTGGTTGGCAACTATCTACGGAAGCATATTTCCTACGTATTGAGCTTCGTGACTGTATATACTAGACTGTTGTATCTATCTGTGTCTTTTCATTTGTGAGCAGTGGCGGGGAAAAGAGGGTTGCATTTTTATGTGATAGTCAATTTCCAAGTTAACCCCTCGTTCCTAGTGAGAAGAAAAGCATAGATTTTATTAAAACAATTATTGTCTTTGCACGCCACCATAGACGCAGCATCCAAGCTACTTACAGACTCAATCAACCTCGAAGATAGAGAATTAGTAATCTTTCTCTTGGATCCGTTACTAAGAGTTGTTCTCTAAAACGCAATGTGTTAGCAATGAACGTAACAGATGGATTTCCCTTTCATCTTCTTCCTGATTATGAGCCGATACATTATTCAGAAAAAAAAAAAACAAATAAACAAAAATTTTTAGTCGGCCTCGGTAGTGCAGTTGGTATAGCGCTGGCCTTTTTTCTTCGAGGTAGCGGGTTCGCTCCCATATGTTTATGATGACATATTTCAATTATTCTCTTCTGTAATAAATAAAGTGGATTAAAATTGGATTTAAATAAGCTATCCCATCCTACAATTCCACACATAATTACCGATTGAAATAAAGCTAAGTACATCGTGCGTAATAAACTTATTGAAAGTAATTCCTCAATAAAACAAAATAACATATTATTTTACGTAATTTATTACAAAGGTAAATAATGTGTTGGTTCCATTTTAAATGACTGTCGAAAATTATGCCTAAATACTTAACTTTACTTACTTACTGGCTTTTAAGGAACCCGGAGGTTCATTGCCGCCCTCACATAAGCCCGCCATTGGTCCCTATCCTGAGCAAGATTAATCCAGTCCCTACCATCATATCCTACCTCCCTCAAATCCATTTTAATATTTTCTTCCCATCTAAGTCTCGGCCTCCCCAAACGTCTTTTATCCTCTGACCTCCCAACTAACACTCTATATGCATTTCTGGATTCGCCCATATGTGCTACATGCCCTGCCCATCTCAAACGTCTGGATTTAATGTTCCTAATTATGTCAGGTGAAGGATACAATTCGTGCAGCTCTGCGTTGTGTAACTTTCTCCATTCTACCGTAACGTCATCCCTCTTAGCCCCAAATAGTTTCCTAAGAACCTTATTCTAAAAAACCCTCAATCTCTGTTCCTCTCTCAAAGTGAGAGTCCAAGTTTCACAGCCATACAGAACAACCGGTAATATAACTGTTTTATAAATTCTAACTTTCATGTTTTTTGACAGCAGACTAGATGACAAAAGCTTCTCAACCGAATAATAACAGGCATTTCCCATATTTATTCTGCGTTTAATTTCCTCCCGCGTGTCATTTATATTTGTTACTGTTGCTCCAAGATACCTGAATTTTTCCACCTCTTCGAAGGATAATTCTCCAACATTTATAGTTTCATTTCGTACAATATTCTGATCACGAGACATAATCATATACTTAGTCTTTTCGGGATCTACTTCCAATCCCATTATTTTACTTGCTTCAAGTAGAATTTCCGTGTTTTCCCTAATCGTTTGTGGAATTTCTCCTAACATATTCACGTCATCCGCATAGACAAGAAGCTGATGTAACCCGTTCAATTCCAAACCTCTGTGTTATCCTGAACTTCCCTAATGGCATATCCTAGAGCGAAGTTAAAAAGTAAAAGTGATAGTGCATCTCCCTGCTTTTAGCCCGCAGTGAATTGGAAAAGCATCAGATAGAAACTGACCTATACGGACTCTGCTGTAAGTTTCACTAAGACACATTTTAATTAATCGAATTTGTTTCTTGGGAATACTAAATTCAATAAGAATATTATATAAAATTTCTCTCGTAACCCAGTTATATGCCTTTTTTAAATCTATGAATAACTGATGTACTGTACCCTTATATTCCCATTTTTTCTCCAATATCTGTCGAATACAAAAATCTGATCAATAGTCGATCTATTACGCCTGAAACGACACTGATGATCCGCAATAATTTCATCTACATATTGAGAAATACTTAACTTTAAAGGACTCAATATAATGTCAACATATATGTCGAACTTGAAGTAAGGCCACAAAGGGATACGAGGAGAGGAATTCGATTCGGTATTGTGGATTGAAATTCGGCGTAGCTTAGTGATTAAAGCGCTTGGTACGTAGAACCAAGGACCCGGGTTCGAACTCCAGCGCCGGAACGAATTTTTCTCCTCTAATAACAGTAATTATTAATGTGCGTTGTTTAGAGAATGTTTTTCTGTTTGTCATTTATCTTCACAATCTGCTATGATTGGTATATTTAAATGAAATTTTATTAATAAAAATTTCAAGCTGCAAAGTCTGTACCATGGCAAGACTTAAAGACTATTTAGATTGTCTGCTGCAAATTTTAGGAAACCACTTTCGTTTTACGAGTAACTAACAACAAGTGAAAGTAAAATGGTCACCGGCTGTTCAAGAAAAATATCATTCAAGGCCTTGGCCATAACGAGATGTCATTCAGCAGCACACGGGCGAAGAGGGAAAAAAAGAATTGCAGAATTGCGAGGTCAATAGTGCAAGAAGTGAGAGGAAGAGAAATAAAACAGACAGAGAGTAAAAAAGGAAATGTTGTTGCTGTGGGACAGATGAAGACTGATGTTGCCGTTTCTTACAACCGGAACCCGAGTTCTAGTAGCTCTGGAACATTTTCTCCCTTCTATAGAACCGATCACAGAAATACAGGAAACCATTCTGGGCAGCTTTAAACTTTGACTGCATCCAGCTATTCCTCTAACGCTTTTTCTGGCATTGCGACAAAAGATGAGAAAGACTTTGTGAAAGGAAAGAGTTTAGGAGCTGTTGTATCGTTCTTGTAAGTTTATTGACAACGCACAAACAACGTCTACGAAAATAAATGTTGGAAAAACTATTTTCAAAAAATACACAACGTATTTACATCATTATATTGTAGGACCTTATAATGAAAACAGAAAACAGACATGACTGTACAATTAAATTAAACATAAGGTCCGTCTATGCTTATCTGTTTCGAACAATTAACTAGAAGTTATTAGTACACATTTTTTAAATGATTATTCAACAGTTGTCGTCTATCCAACGAAGACATCGAAATCATTGCCATGACGTTTACTTTATTCAAGATTAACTGTTTCGTGGAAAGGAACTGGTCAGTCGTCCATTATCTTCTGGTCTAGTTGCCTCATAAATGGTGCTTTCTTGGTATCACTTGTGAAGGTTCAGATCTGTCTTCGAACAATTAATTAAACAACAACACATAATTCTGTGGCAGGGAGGAAAAAAGTCTTAAGTAAAATTTTATACTTTTCAGGAGAGCAGTAGAAAGATTGAAATTGGTGTCAATTATAGAGTTTTTTTTAATGAAGAGGTTTTCCCTGGATATTATTTATTTATATTTCTTCTAAAATAGGTAATGTTGCTCATTTAACAATTTTCTTGATTATTTCCAAAAATAGCCGCACTTAAGCCCTTTTAAGGCTAGAACCCAAACTGAGTAGAAGGGACTATTTAAACATAAGACTTTTTCATGTCAAAATAAATAAGAAATGTAAATTATTAGGAATGCAAAATGGGTCTTAAACAATTATAGGACTGTTTACTCTGGTCTTTAAAGTTTTAAAAGGAAAGGGCATCAGTATGTGATAAAATGGCTAAAATACAAGTTAGACCTTTTTAATGGGGAAGCATGGAAAGTAAACATGTGATGGTTTGTAAGGAATAAAGTATTAAATATTCTTAAGTCCTTTATTCTGTGTGTCCTCGATTCAAAAGTACTTAGGACATTTGGTAACGCCATATAAATCCAGTCAGGAGTCTTATTTGACTTTAACCGCTTTACCAGATTGCAGAGAATTGTTTCCGCTTTCAGAATATATATTAAAATCTCATTTTCACAAAAAAATTGACTTAAGACCTTTTTCCTCCCGGTCACAGAATTAATACTCAGGATACTGAGTACATTTTGTAACTGTGTAAAATAAATAGGCTACTATGAAACTGAACTAGATCCTTGCTGGAAGATAGATAATATAATTCTCCAAATCTCATTTATTTGTAAAGAGGAATAATATTTAGGCTTATCTAAGTATTCTTTAGCAAGTCATTGTCTCTTCGCCTTTTAAAATGCTCAATAAATACGAAGAAAGGAAATATTTAACGTTTCGTATATTCAGCTTATGTCCTTCAATGTGAAAGGTTTTGTTGTCAAATAGTACGCCTGACACTACCGGTTCTGTGACGCCGACCAGGCGAAGAGGAGCCGCTCTCTGTGTATTGCACTTGACTGGAGTGCAAGCGGATATGAAACTATTCACAGTGACGGAATACAATGCACTGAGTTGTGGAATATGATACACACTTGACTGAAACCTGGAGTTGGCGCGTCGAAGCGTGCGGGTAATATGGTTCATTACGTTCGTCTTTGGTTTGTTTAGTTACATAGAACTAATTCACTGGCCAGTTTTTTGGTGACGTGGATAGTCTGGCTATATAACTCATTCCTCTGTTTCCTTGGTTGCATCCCCCCTCCCCTATTTTGGCTTATTTACATAGTTCGTTAATGGGTTTATGTTTTTTTTTAATTTTTTTTAGTTGGGTTATTTTACGACGCTGTATCAACATCTAGGTTATTTAGCGTCTGAATGATATGAAGGTGATAATGCCGGTGAAATGAGTCCGGGGTCCAGCACTGAAAGTTACCCAGCATTTGCTCGTATTGGGTTGAGGGAAAACCCCGGAAAAAAACCTCAACCAGGTAACTTGCCCCGACCGGGATTCGAACCCGGGCCACCTGGTTTCGCAGCCAGACGCGCTGACCGTTACTCCACAGGTGTGGACAATGGGTTTATGTAATCACTTCATTTGTTGATGTGATTCCCTTATTACATTATTTTTTGCTATTTGATTTGTTACTTGGTTTGCTGATAGCTTTACTTGGTTACATTATTTGTTTCTGGTCGGTTATTTAACGACGCTGTATCGACTATATTATGTATTTTTTTTCATTTTATTGGGTTATTTTACGACGCTGTATCAACATCTAGGTTATTTAGCGTCTGAATGATATGAAGGTGATAATGCCGGTGAAATGAGTCCGGGGTCCAGCACCCAGCATTTGCTCGTATTGGGTTGAGGGAAAACCCCGGAAAAAAACCTCAACCAGGTAACTTGCCCCGACCGGGATTCGAACCCGGGCCACCTGGTTTCGCAGCCAGACGCGCTGACCGTTACTCCACAGGTGTGGACAATAGGTTTATGTAATCACTTCATTTGTTGATGTGATTCCCTTATTACATTATTTTTTGCTATTTGATTTGTTACTTGGTTTGCTGATAGCTTTACTTGGTTACATTATTTGTTTCTGGTCGGTTATTTAACGACGCTGTATCGACTATATTATGTATTTTTTTCATTTTATTGGGTTATTTTACGACGCTGTATCAACATCTAGGTTATTTAGCGTCTGAATGATATGAAGGTGATAATGCCGGTGAAATGAGTCCGGGGTCCAGCACCGAAGTTACCCAGCATTTGCTCGTATTGGGTTGAGGGAAAACCCCGGAAAAAGACCTCAACCAGGTAACTTGCCCCGACCAGGATTCGAACCCGGGCCACCTGGTTTCGCAGCCAGACGCGCTGACCGTTACTCCACAGGTGTGGACAATGGGTTTATGTAATCACTTCATTTGTTGATGTGATTCCCTTATTACATTATGTTTTGCTATTTGATTTGTTACTTGGTTTGCTGATAGCTTTACTTGGTTACATTATTTGTTTCTGGTCGGTTATTTAACGACGCTGTATCGACTATATTATGTATTTTTTTTCATTTTATTGGGTTATTTTACGACGCTGTATCAACATCTAGGTTATTTAGCGTCTGAATGAAATGAAGGTGATAATGCCGGTGAAATGAGTCCGGGGTCCAGCACCGAAAGTTACCCAGCATTTGCTCGTATTGAGTTGAGGGAAAACCCCGGAAAAAACCTCAACCAGGTAACTTGTCCCGACCGGGATATGTTTTGTAGCGTCTATGGAATTTATAACAGCGAGATGGTACTTGGCAAGATGAGGCCAAGGATTAGCCATAAGTTTACCTGGCATTTGTCTTACAATTGGGGAAAATCTAGAAAAAAGCCTCAATTGAGTATCGAACTCAGGCCCGAGCACAACTCCAAATCAGTCGACTGAGCTACGCCGGTGGCTGTCGTTTAGTTATATTAGTCGTCATTTGGTTGGAGTGGATGTTTACTTTGACAGTTGTGTTGTCTGGATTTTTTTTTTAATTTTAGTTGGTTATTTAACGACGCTGTATCAACTACTAGGTTATTTAGCGTCGATGAGATTGGTGATAGTGAGATGATATTTGGCGAGATGAGGACGAGGATTCGCCATTACGGATGGGGAAAACCTCGGAAAAAACCCAACCAGGTAATCAGCCCAAGCGGGGATCGAACCCGCGCCCGAACGCAACTTTAGACCGGCAGGCAAGCGCCTTAACCGACTGAGCCACGCCGGTGGCTGTTGTCTGGATGATTAAATTGGTATGCAGTATAAAATATGTACTTATGACTTTAAAATTTCAGAAATATGCTCTATAATATAAAGAATATGCCATAAAAAACTTAAACTTTCTTCTAGAGTTTACTTCAGTATAAAATATAAATAAAATGGCAACAAGAAGAGAAAAAAATTAAATTTAAGAGATTTCAAGCCATTTAAATTTTGTTCAAAACAGAAAATGCTAAATTATTTTCATGAACTTTCATTATTTCTGTATTATGATACCTACTGTCCAAATTTAATGATAGGATCCCTGCGAGAGGACTATGGTTCTTGCGGCGTAAGAGAATAAGCCAATAACTTGGCGTTCTTGAAGGAGCAGGTGGATAGGCTATGAGTGGTGTCATTGGTCGGCTGGGACAAACAAGACTCAGTCAATGGCCGGCCGGTTCCGTGTTGGGGATATGTTATAAGAGTGGGGGGAAAAACTCGCATTCCTCGCTCGGATCTTCTCGTGAAATGCGGACTGTAAGTTGCAGTATACAGTGAATACTTTGTGCAAATTTTCAAATGAAAATGATTGTCTATTGTCAGCTAACAAAGCTTTGTACAGACCCAGAAACAAAATTTGGGCTATCTAATTTTACTAAGTTCCAGACACAACGCATTCCGCATGGGCAGTAAACTAGAGCGCCTAAATGTATGCTCCTTGTAGACGTTGTTGCGAAGCTTGTTGCCTATATAGAGGAGGACTGCTCCCAAGACTCTGCTCATTTTTTAATTCCGTATCTGTACATAGAAAACCTTTTTCTATTCCTACTGATAAAATGGAAGAAAATTTAAAACGAACAATATCACTTGACTCTAATTCTTTCGCTTTATCTTACACACACCCTCCTCTTTCTAAAATTGAGCAACAAAGTGGTTTTCCCCACTTTCACATCCAGTTGCTTCAAGTGAGATGCCTACCCATCCCTTTCTCTACGTGCGTCAAAAAAATTGACAAATATTTGTCATGACTCGTGACTACTTAGGGTCAAGTCCATTTTGCACATTCCACAGAATTGGGGAGGAAGGAAAAATTAAAATGTTACCAGAGGAAAATGAAAGAACGTAACTATAAGAAATTCAAGGAACGAAGGAAAACAACATTGGATATAGAGAAGTGTATAAAAAGCTTCAAAAGGTAAAATTATGCTCAGTATGACCAATATATCATTAAAATATGCTCTATCAGGATAAAACTGCGAAATATACACAAACTAGTGGCTTGTGCAGCAAATGCTGCAAACTAAGTTCATTTGACGTTCAAATAAACATTTTTCAGATTCATTTTCAATGAAGAATACCAGACATTCGGAAAGTTATTTGCTTCCATAACAATGAAAGATATTCTCTCTCAAGCCAATACTGAAGAGAACCACGCATACAAATATCTACACCACACCGCCATTAAATATATGAAAAAGACCCAACCCCACTTGATTAATAATTATAAAAATATTTGATTTTTGATAATATTATTATCTTACGTAAGTTTTATAGCATTCAGTAACATATATTATATATACTATATAGCCGCCACTCAGTAAAATATAGAAATCAAAATGTAATTTAAGTTGTTCTCTACATCTACTTATATAACCCCAAAACGTTTCACTTTCATATCATCAATATAGCATTAATATGTATAATTAATGAAAAATAGTCACATCATGGCATTAGCTACAATAATATTTCATTTCTAATGGTTTTGTAGTTTTTAATATCCAATACACAGCTATACCCAGAAAATTACATACCACAGAATCGAACCTGTAAATTATTTTTAGTAAGTTAAGTTTTTAATAAGCAATTTAATTTGAGCTCTAAATATGTCAGCATTCTTGCAGACCATGGCCTTCGTGTAATATTGTTTACTGCAACCCTGGGCCATTAGGTTGAAACGGTGGAACCAAAAAGGTGTACTAGTATGGCCGTCAAATTACCCATAGTTCATCTCTTTTTCCGGTGTGTTTATCAGCTGTTTTGTTCATATTATTACGATTACAAATTGTTCATGTTGTTGTGAATATTTCAAAAGTGTAGTCAAGTTCAGCAAGTGTTACTTTTTTTTTTATAAATAAGCTAATATTCTGCTCGGCTCAACTGTAGAATACGTCCGTTGATATGTCCCCCTATGCTTTAACATGTGAAGGAGTGCCAACATTCTTCTTGATAAAAGAAAGAATGTGGGAATGAATGTTCAGTCCATGTCACAACCGTAACACTTTTCATAAATACACAGAGAAATTTACATTGATATAATAATAAGCTAGTACTCCTGTTACCTCCACATCCATTCTAAACCGTTTATATATGACCTAAACCGATAGTAGCAATAATTGGATATTTGGCGATTGGCGGTATTTCGCGGAGGATTATGGGGCATAGAAGGTGCAGTTTGACGTCATATCCGTCGCACTGATAACAAGCATATTTGCTTGGAGTGCTCCCTCCTTTCTTTTTATCCTCTCAGGTTTACTGTAGTATGTGTTTTGTTTTATTCTGAAATGCAACACGGCCGACTTGATGCTCGCTTCGCTTCTCCTTTACAAAAAAGCGAAGGATATATTAAGTCGGCCGTGAATGCTATTAGCTAGTTCTCAAAACTGACGACAGATGGATTTTGGAAAATAGGAAAATTATGTTTAAAAATTGACATTTCACTGAAAACTACTATTTTTCCGAAAAACTTTGCGTTCCAAGCTTCAAAATGAGGGGTCATTTATTAAAATCCGTTCAGCCGTTTTCCGTAATTTCCATTACCAGTTCAAATTATATATACTGTAGATATACCCTCTGACAAAGACCTTAATTTAATTAGTTTTTTAATAAAATGATTTCTGTCTTTACTTTAGCAGCTCATTGATCTTTGTTAAAATTTGCGTGTTTGGTCTCATTCAGTTCACATTTAGTAACAAGGAGACTTCTTTGCCATCTTCTCCTCATTTTGCAAGACCTCGCTTAATACGAGAGAGAACTAACAAAGATTTAAGGTCAACAGAAAACTTGTTATTTTACTTAATTCGTGCTTAACTTATATGTTCACTTATTTAACAGTTATAGTTATGAGACTATATACAGATATGTGGTCTTAATAGAGAAGACTGGATTTCAAACTTCAATTACTTATATAACTGCAGCCTCACCGATAAAACCACAAGCAACTCGTCTGAAGCAGTGTGACCTAGAAGCAATTTCCACTGAAATACGGTGGATTATCATTGTTGTAACTACTCCGCCATTAAAAGATAAGAAGTTCTCCGTGGGAGTTCTCCTACGAAGGAGAGAAAACTTATCAATATATACACTATAAAGACTCCAGTTCACTTCGCATCTTCATCTCTCAACAAACTTTATAAGAAACAATGAAACAATAACAATACATGCCAGATTGTCTCTCACAGACAATTCCTAAATTACTTGGGATCGCTTTATTTCCCACTCAACCAATCAGTGGCTTATGTGGAAGTATTTATAGCTGCAAGTTAGAGAATCTGGGTACTATACCTGGTAGGTAACTCAAAATTTGCTTCCCTTCCATAAGACTAAGTTGCGTATTATACTGCTCCGTCGATATAGGAGAAAGTCAATGTCTATCTATTTAGATATAACATGCGGAGCAAGTTCTCTGCAATCAAAAAACATCATGCTTAGGTATAACATGAAAATCCAGGAGTATTCAGATTTAGCCGTTAGAGAGTAATGGTGGATCACGTGTCTATAGGATACATTGTACTGTATATACAGAATCTATACTAATAATAAATCTGTAGCCGAAATTTTTCTGGTAATTTTCGATTTTCTAAAAATAATTGGTCCTAACATATATAATTAACCACCCTGAAACCGCAAATCGCTTTTTTTTTATTTTTGTTTGTATGTCTGTCTGTCTGTCTGTTTGTTTGTTTGTTACCTTTTCACGCAATAATAGCTGAACGGATTTCGATGAAAATCTATATATATAATTTGAACTGGTAATGGAAATTACGGGAAAACGGCTGAACGGATTTTAATGAGTGACCCCTCATTTTCATGCCTGGCATCCAAAGTTTTTCGGAAAAATAGTAGTTTTCAGTGAAATGTCAATTTTCCTACATAATTTTCCTATTTTCCAAAATCCATCTCTTGTCAGTTTTGAGAACTAATTTTGTTGAATCACTGCCGACTTGATTGAATTTCAGAACAAAACACACACTACAATAAACAATAGGTCATTACACGAAGGCCATGACCTGCAGGATTGCCGACATATTTAGAGCTCAATTCAATTTGTTATTAAAAACTGATTCTGCAGTGTATAATTTTCTGAGTACAGCTGTGTATTGGATATTCAAATCTACGAAACGTGAGGTGGTTTGATGACATTATTACCATTAGAAATTAAATATTATTATAGTTAATATCATGATGCGTCTATTCTTCATTAATTGTACATAATATTGATGCTATATTGATGACATGAAAGTGAAACGTTTTCAGGTTATGTAAGTAAATGTAGAGAATATCTTAATTTAGATCTTCATTTCTATAATTTACTGAGTGACTGCTATATATAACTACAAAACTTAAGATAATAATATTGTTATTAAAAATCAAATATTTTTATACTTATTAACCCAGTGGGTTTGGGTCTTTTTCATATACTTAATGGCGATGTAGCTCAGGATAGGGACCAATGGCGGACTTATGTGAGGGCGGCAATGAACCTCCGGGTTCCTTAAAAGCCAGTAAGTAAGTAATGGTGGTGTAGTGTAGATATTGATATGTGTCATTGCCTTCAGTATTGGCTCGAGAGAGCGCAAAAATTACAGTTCCTAAGGAAAGATAAAAAGGTATTACTTACTGATAAAATAACAGGCCTAGAAAATTTTGTAGTCTACTGATCATTTCAGCAAGATCTCTTAGTAGGATAAAATGATTTTACGCTCTACATTTCAAGTTCTACATGCAGCAGCTATACGAAAATGTTATTGTTCGAAAGCTTAGCAAACCTGACATTTTTTTAACTTTTGCCTACAATCCACAATGACCTGAAATAGCTACTGCTATCGTCCTGACATTGATATTTGCGTTTTCGCGTTGAAACTCAAAAACTGAAGTTGGATAGGTTCAAGAAAAAGTATTTGGCCCAAAAAAATCCATTCAGAGGGAGTATGTTTCATTATTATGGAAGCAAATAACTATTTATCAAAAAGACAAGTATTCTTCATTGAAAATAAATCTGAAAAATTTTTATTTGAACGTCTAACGAACTTAGTTTGCAGCAGCATTTGCTGCACAAGCCACTAGTTGGAATTAAATTAAGTTCGTTGTAACTTAGATTTTAGGCTATATGGCAGTCAAAATACTTTATTTAAAAGGGGGGGGGGTTATAAGGGGGCCTGAATTAAATAAACCGAAATATCTCGCTTATTATTGCTTTTTGTAAAAAATGTTACATAACAAAAGTTTCTTTAAAATGATTTCCGATAAGTTTTATTCTATGCAAAATTTTGATAGGACTGATATTTCAGGATATACAAGACTTATAAAATAACAATACAATACAATACATTTTCACCGCCGCCTCAGATTGTAGCGTTGTTGTTCCTGCAATAACTCATACGTGCAAAGTATAAAATTTTTGGAAAAGGACACATTTATTCATTCCATGGCAAAGGTACATAGGAGATCGTGGATTCTTACATTTTCGAAAGAAAGAAATATGTTGTTTATTTTCGAATGCCAGGTGTTTGACAATAAAATCATTTGATCTCTTGCACTCCAATATTTTTCAAAGATATTATAATGGTCAGCCAATGAAGCACAGATTTCGAGGTAGAAAGAAATATAATAAATATATCACTATATATGCTGTATCACTATTTAAGTTATGTGAATGGTTCAGAACCATAGTGGGCCAAGCGCCATTTACTGAAGACGTAGAAAACAATGATTAAAATTAAGTTATTACCATAATTCAATGGAAACACACAGTAAGTAATATAAAGTTTACACATTAAAATTAAATGATATGTCAATCTTCATTAAACTATGGTTGCATGTAATAACAAATAAGAAACATGATAAGGGATTGTCATTGCACCAAATGATTGCTCTCTGGACCAAAATGATCGCATTTTAATTATTTAAATACAATTTAAATTACGTAACATATTAAACGATTTATCCTTATATCAAACACGAATGTTCCCCGGATCAAACGTCCTATTTTAATTATGTAATTACTTTATATTTATTTCTAACGGGTGCAGCGGAGCGCACGGGTACGGCTGGTCTATACTATAAGCATGGCCGAATATTTATGGAGATCACGAAAATCACGACATAATAGACACACAATAGGTTTTTACTAATCTTCACGAATTAAGTGATTCTGATTAATAATATGTAGATAAGACAATAGCGACAAATCGCAAAATAGAGTTCTAATAGCGAAATATGAACACATTCGCGAATGATTACTATTGCATTGTTTTACAGCGAATTTCATATTTTTAGTTTTTTTTTTTTCGGATTTTTTTTTCACTTGAATTTGTTATACATATCCAAGCAGGTTACATTACATGGTATTCCAGGTGTTCTTATTACATTAGTGAACTCAAAAGCCGGAGAATTCAACATTTCACTAATAATTTGAAAGTGTTAATTTGGGGGCTGCAACTTTTTTTTAGATTTTAATGCACGTGTGTTAAATACAGACCCAATCCAATAAAATATATTGTCTATTGGCCATACCGCACCTTTACCAGAATCCAATGAACCTTTAACGTTAATTATTTGGAAAGAAATATTCATACCGAGTTAATACTACAATTCCAAAATAATAGTATTTTCCAAAATTTCCATTAATCTCCGCCAATAGTATAAATCAATCTCCAACAATCTCCGTCGACACCAATATTAAAAAACAGAAATGATACAATTAATCTTCATAAATGCCTTTCCATGACGATAAGTATTATATGTTACAGAAACTAATTTGAAATTGTCCTTTATGATATTAAAAACATAATTTCCAAAGCTCCCGTTAATCCACTTTATCCCTTTTCAAAAGTAATTATAAACTTTAAGCAAATTTAAAAGTCATCTCTGTTTTATAAAGTTCTTCCCAAAACTCTTTGGCCCAACGCCGTAATCTATTTTAAATTTAACTTGGTTCGATAGCTCATTTGTGAATAAACAGCGTGTCTCTCTGCATCGTGTTCTACAAGGCTAGAGGCTTATTATGAAAATATTGAGCATGTAATATTTATTTATGTTGATTTGGAACTAATTATAGCCTATATAAACCAAAAATTCCTTTAAAGTTTTATTGTCAATGATGTTAGTAGTAGTAGCAGCAGTAGTAGTAGTTAGGTAGGTAAGTAGTAGTAGCAGCAGCAGCAGCAGCAGTAGTAGTAGTAGTAGTAATGTTAGGTAGGTAGGTAAGTAGCAGTAGCAGTAGTAGTAGTAGTAGTAGTAGTAGTTAGGTAGGTAAGTAGCAGCAGCAGTAGTAGTAGTAGTAGTAAGGTAAGTAGCAGTAGTAGTAGTAGTAGTAGTAGTAGTTAGGTAGGTAGGTAAGTAGCAGTAGTAGTAGTAGTAGTAGTAGTAGTAGTAGTAGTAGTAGTAGTAGGTAGGTAAGTAGTAGTAGCAGCAGCAGTAGTAGTAGTGGTAGTTAGGTAGGTAAGTAGTAGTAGTAGTAGTAGTAGTAGTAGTTAGGTACGTAGGTAAGTAGTAGTAGTAGCAGCAGCAGTAGTAGTAGTAGTAGTTAGGTAGATAAGTAGTAGCAGCAGCAGTAGTAGTAGTAGTTAGGTAGTTAAGTAGTAGTAGTAGTAGTAGCAGCAGCAGTAGTAGTAGTAGTAGTAGTAGTTAGGTAGATAAGTAGTAGCAGCAGCAGCAGCAGCAGTAGTAGTAGTAGTAGTTAGGTAGGTAAGTAGCAGCAGCAGCAGCAGCAGCAGCAGTAGTAGTAGTAGTAGTAGTAGTAGTAGTAGTAGTAGTAGTAGTAGTAGTAGTAGTAGTTGTTAGGTAGGTAAGTAGTAGTAGCAGCAGCAGTAGTAGTAGTTAGGTAGGTAGGTAAGTAGTAGTAGTAGTAGCAGCAGCAGCAGTAGCAGTAGTAGTAGTAGTAGTAGTAGTAGTAGTGTTAGGTAGGTAGGTAAGTAGTAATAGTAGTAGTAGTTAGGTACGTAGGTAAGTAGTAGTAGCAGCAGCAGCAGTAGTAGTAGTAGTAGTAGGTAGGTAGGTAAGTAGTAGTAGTAGCAGCAGCAGCAGCAGTAGTAGTAGTTAGGTAGGTAGGTAGGTAGGTAGGTAAGTAGTAGCAGCAGCAGTAGTAGTGGTGGTAGTAGTAGTGGTGATAGTAGTAGTAGTAGTTAGGTAGGTAGGTTATAGTAGCAGCAGCAGTAGTAATAGTAGTAGTAGTTAGGTAGGTAAGTAGTAGCAGTAGTAGTAGTAGTAGTAGGTAGGTAAGTAGTAGTAGCAGCAGCAGTAGTAGTAGTGGTAATTAGGTAGGTAAGTAGTAGTAGTAGTAGTTAGGTAGGTAGGTAAGTAGTAGTAGTTAGGTAGGTAGGTAAGTAGTAGTAGTTAGGTAGGTAGGTAAGTAGTAGTAGTAGCGGCAGCAGTAGTAGTACTAGTAGTAGTAGTAGTAGTAATGGTAGTAGGTAGGTAGATAAGTAGCAGCAGCAGCAGTAGTAGTAGTAGTAGTTAGGTAGGTGGTAGTAGTAGTAGTAGTAGTAGTAGTAGTAGTAGTAGTAGTAGTAGTAGTAGTAGTAGTAGTAATACAATTTTAAATTGAATGCGCTCTCCTGTCGCCTTAGGGATACACATGGAAACGCTTTTTTTTTTTGTTATGAAGTTCAGAAAGTATGACGAGAAGAAATGGTTGGCTTGCTGTTACTAATCCATTAATTTATAAAACAAAAAAAAGGGTTTTTGCATTCGTAGGTACGTAGAAGAATTTTAAAATTCAAAATGAGAGCTAGTGGATACAGAAAATTCATCCATTCGGTTCAAGAATTTCAATGAAGTGAAATATGGCAAAAAAAAAAAACCTTCGGCAGAGAAGCTACTTTCTTTTCTTTTTCATACCTCCTGTCTCCAAGTCTGTGTAGTTCAAGATTTCTAGACAGAATTTCAGAGCAAAAAACTCATTGTTCATTTTCAATTTATTTTGGTATTGTCTTGCAAAGTGTCCGTTATTTTTAGGTGCTCGCAGAAGTGGCAGCAATAGTCTTCTCCTGCGGTATTATTTATTTAGTAGGTTATTTTACAACGCTTTATCAACATCTAAGGTTATTTAGCGTCTGAATGAGATGAAGGTGATATTGCCGGTGAAATGAGTCCGGGGTCCAACACCGAAAAAAACCTCAACCAGGTAACTTGCCCCGACCGGGAATCGAACCCGGGCCACCTGATTTCGCAGCCAGACGCGCTGACCGTTACTCCACAGGTGTGGACCCCTGCGTTATCTAACCGAAATTAAATTGTACCTTGGATTATGTGAATATAACCTTAAGTAAGATTTGTACCCTAGAAATATGAATCCACAAGAAATCATAGTAGCTGCTGCGAGCTTCGGAATTTGTAACATAGAATTATGTAATACATTTGTACTATATCAAAAAGTTAAAACGTGAAGTGCATGAAAATTTCTACTGCGAAACAACGCCGAACACCGGTTTGAATGTCACACAATCTTCCCTCTATTTAGGTTTAGTGTTCATAAAACAGAATGCAACGAAAACAAATCCTATTGGTTTGTTGGACAGAGATTGGAACTATTGTTGACATATAAAATTCGATAGAAGTGTAAAAAGTAAAAACAGGGAAAGAGTGACAGAGAAGAAAATTGGTGGGACAAATCGAAATCCGTTGTGAATCCCATACGCCGGGTTTATAACCCACTTCAATTCCAAGTTGGGGGTGTGAGGGCTGGAAAATTTCACAACATCACTTTGAATACAGAGGACAATAACAAGTCTCGCCCGTCGTAAAAGTTTAGGTCCTTGTAGTAAAAACGGGTCACTCTTCGTTCCTTCCTCCAATGCTGCATCTGCATAAATATCCCGAAACATCTAAAAATATCCCCCTGGAGGAAAGAAATGTCTCATACCTGAAATACGGGAATCAGCAGTCTTGCTTATCGTTTGCGAAACTTCCAGTTTCTCAGTTTAAGATAAACTACACTTTGAACGTTGAATTGAAGCAATATAAAATGTATTTCCTTACGGCAGCTGAATTTGTATTTTTCAAGTACACTCCTCCGTCGATTTAGTAGAATGCGTTTGAGTCTAAAGAAAGCAGTAAAAAAGTGCAACGTGGTCTGTTCTGACAAGAATCAAATCCCCGCATATCGGTAAGGCATCATGTCACAAACACGTTCACGTCTGCATATTTTTGACAAAGTGAATATTATTCAATGTCTTGAAAACGGCGCAAATATTAACGATATTACTAGAGATTTTAAGGTTCTATCTATCTATCTATCTATCTATCTATCTATCTATCTATCTATCTATCTATCTATCTATCTATCTATCTATCTATCTATCTATCTATCTATCTATCTATCTATCTATCTATCTATCTATCTATCTATCTATCTATCTATCTATCTATCTATCTATCTATCTATCTATCTATCTATCTATCTATCTATCTATCTATCTATCTATCTATCTATCTATCTATCTATCTATCTATCTATCTATCTATCTATCTATCTATCTATCTATCTATCTATCTATCTATCTATCTATCTATCTATCTATCTATCTATCTATCTATCTATCTATCCATCCATCCATCCATCCATCCATCCATCCATCCATCCATCCATCCATCCATCCATCCATCCATCCATCCATCCATCCATCCATCCATCCATCCATCCATCCATCCATCCATCCATCCATCCGTCTCTGTCTGTCTATCTATGTAATGTATTTATTTACTTATTCATTTATTTATTTACTTATTCATTTATTTATTTACTTATTTATTTACTCATGTATTTGTTTACTTATTTACTTATTTATTTACTTGCTTATTTATTTCTTTACTTATTTATTTATTTACTTATTTTTATTTGCTTATTTACTTATTTATTTATTTATTTATTTAGTTATTTATTTATTTATTTATTTTATTTATTCATTCATTTATTTATTTAAACATTTATTCATACACATTTCTGAATTTATACATTTACACACTTCTTCGTATCTACCTATCTCTGTACAGTATTTGCATATATTCACATCTTCATTTCTCCATTTTATAATTTCTCCATTCATTCATTCATTCATTTACTTAGTTATTTACTTTATTACTTTCTTATAATTTATTTATTTATTGTCTGTCTGTCTGTCTGTCCGTCCATCTATCTGTTCATAGAGAGATATATTTTAGGAAATAAGATCAATTCGTATTAACGTTGTATCAGATTCACTTTTTTATATGAACTCATTCATTCATTCATTCATTCACTTTCATTCGTTCAGTGTTTCGCTCAAGGTCAGATATTTCACTGCAAACCCAGCATTCTCCAGTCTTTCTATTGTCTGCCTTCCTCTTTGTCTCCTCATAATATGATCCAAATAATCTTAATGTCGTCTATCGTCTGATATCTTCTTCTGTCCCGAACTCTTCTCCCGTTCACCATTCCTTCCAGTGCATCCTTCAGAAGGCAGTTTCTTCTCAGTCAGTGACCCAGCTAATTCCTTTTCCTCTTTCTGATCAGTTTCGGCATTAAAAACTCTTAAATACCCATTCCCGCATGATCGATTTTTTACTGTCCATATTTTCCTTAATTTTCATGCTCTACCTAAACATGATGCTTGCCGGTTGCAGGGGACTTGCTCCGCGTTTTATATCTAAGTAGGTAAACATTGGCTTTCTCCTATATCGACGGAGCAGTGTACCTCTCCTCTTTTTCTCCTCTTTCTTGTGTGACTCTGCAGATCATTCAGTTTAATACTTTAAAGCAATTTTGTGACTAAGATAGCACTCTTCTCATTATAGGATTTACGCGTTTCTCAATAATTTGAATTCATTTTATGCTGTCAATAATATTTACATTCACGATAGACGATGTGCCCAGTGAAGAATCTGCGCAAAGTTTACATACTACGATGAGTTGCATAGGCAGTTGCTACACCCTGTTGAAATCAGAGGTGTTCCGGTTAATTCTGCAGCTCTTCAGTGGAGGAATGAAATTCCATCATCTGTGAATATCATTTTAAATTGTTACTATTTCTGCAATAGGAATTTCAAAGAATATGATGTTCTACGATATCAAAGCTCGCCTGGGTGGGAAGAATTTAAGAATGAAGATAAACTGAATGAAGAAGTTAAATATAGTAAAAGAAAAATCGCCTGACTCTTAAAAAGTACCAAATAAAATTGTTTACGATTGTTTTAAATGTACCATAAAACATAGTCATGGTAATTGCCTTGCTTTTAGGAAGGTTTGTAGAACCTCTAAAAAACAGAATCATTTCACAGAAGATTGTAATGTAATTATAAAATTACTTTAAAAATGTCACTAGCTATAAATCGCTGAAATTAAGATAAATACGTTCTTAAAGTAAGTTCCAAAAGGGTGTAGTAAGTAAACGGGAAGATATTTAAAAACTATTTTTGTTGCATTGTATTCCCCACACTTCATTTACTTCTCAACATAATCTCCACCACTATTGAGGCATTTATCGAGTCGTGGCACAAGTCTTTCTATCCCCTCATTGTAGAATTCGCCCGCCTGCAATGCGAACCACTCCCGCACTGCTGTTTTCACTTCGTCGCCATCAAAACGTTGACCACAGAGGAACTTCTTGAGGTATAGGAAGAGATGAAAGTCACTCGGAGCCAAATCCGGGCTGTAGGGGGGATGGTCAATTTGTTCCCAGCCAAATTTCGAGATGAGATATTGGGTGTCGTCGCCATCAAAACGTTGACCACCGAGGAACTTCTTGAGGTGCAGGAAGAGATGAAAGTCACTCGGAACCAAATCCGGGCTGTAGAGGGGATGGTCAATTTGTTCCCAGCCAAATTTCGAGATGAGATTTTGGGTGTCGTCACCATCAAAACGTTGACCACCGAGGAACTTCTTGAGGTGCTGGAAGAGATGAAAGTCACTCGGAACCAAATCCGGGCTGTAGGGGGGATGGTCAATTTGTTCCCAGCCAAATTTCGAGATGAGATTTTGGGTGTCGTCACCATCAAAACGTTGACCACCGAGGAACTTCTTGAGGTGCTGGAAGAGATGAAAGTCACTCGGAACCAAATCCGGGCTGTAGGAGGGATGGTCAATTTGTTCCTGTCCTCATGATTTTTTTCATCGACAGCACGCACCAAATTGTCATTGACCAAATGTGGCCGACCAGTATGCTGCTCGTCATGCACAGAGACGCGGCCCTCTTTGAACTTCCTAACCCATCTCCTGACCATTCCATCACTAATGGCATCACCACCATACACCTCACAAAGTTGACGATGAATGTCAGCTGGTTTGATGTTTCTCGCATTCAAGAAATGGATAACAGAGCGCATCTCACAGTCGGCGGGGTGCTCGATCACTTTAAACATTTCAACTGATCATAACTAACCACACACACGGACTGAAGCTCTGAAACTGCATGCACAGCTTGTCTGAAGATTGAAGAAGAAAATATGCATGCGCAAAATAACGATTGTAGCGATGTGACGGCTATAATTGAAAACGGAACTTACTTTAAGAACACGCCCCGTATATTAAGGGAACCAGGTAGTGATTAGGGGTCAAAAATCCGATTTTTTATTTTGTGTTTTAAAATAAATTACAAAACTGGTCTTTAAAACAATATAAATATTGTGGAGGGTATTTCTGCAGATAAGCCTTTTAAATGACCTCTTTAAATTTGGCGGTGCATGTAATTCATACATTCTTTTTTTATACAGTTTTCCATAAGTTGACATTTTCAAACTTAAGTGCATTTTTCTCTGAAATTACTGAATCAATTTACATGAAATTTTTACAGTGTTTTCTGCAGCCTGTGTTCTACATTGTAGACCTACGGTTTTAAGAATGTCACACACATAACACGAGAAAAAAATGTATATGCATTGAAAAAATTGTAAAAAATTTTAAACAAAATTCAATATTTTTTTTTCTGTTTCACTAGGGGTGAAATATTTAACTAAATTTTGCTTTGGAATTTACAATACACAATACTGGATAACTTAAGAAAATACAAGGTATATGAGTGAAGATAGTAGCAAGTAATGTGCACCTGAAGAATGAGGTACACCTAGCAAAGTTGGAAAACAGGTTATCAGTTAGGGCCTTTCTTTTGCACTTGGATACGAAGCTAATTAGTTGTCTTTTATGCCACTGAATTCAGAATGATTGATTGCATAAACCTGGAAATTTTTATTCCTTTCTGAGCACTAGAAGCCTAGAAATATTCAACTAAACTTTTGTATTGAAATTTTTTAATCGAACAGTATCACTACCCAGTTCCCTTAATGAAATCCCCGTTCATGTTCTTTTCCCTTACGCCGCCTTATAAACAAACGCAAAGTAAGGTGTTTGGTAAGGCTCTCTGTTTCATTGGTTGATTTTAGGCGACCAGCGAGATCCTGAAGTTCGTAAAAGCCTGATACAATCCGTCAGAGACCTTCCTGTCTGCTAGTACTACACCAGAACATAAGTGTCCCAGTCAGGGAATGCGGAGTGGGTAATTATGCGGTAGTCTGCAATAACTCAATCGGGTTAATAGCGCCCAGATCTGGTCTAGATCCAGCAAACTTAAAAATACGGAATTTTGCCCTGATGAACTTCCTATTCCAATTAATTCCTACCAATGTATGTATGTATGTATGTATGTATGTATGTATGTATGTATGTATGTATATGGATTTATTGAGTAATATTATACATACAGATTTTTATATTATCATAGTTTTCTCTAAAATTCAATGCACGGGTCTTCTGACCGTACGTGCTTTGTACCTAAAACAAGTCCTACTTTGTAGGTTTCACCCTCCCCCACCTATGATTATATCCACTACTCTCTAAAAGAACACACATATTAAAAAACATATTATATAATATATCCTAACCTAAAACAGACATAAAAGTGTATAGTTGGGTAGATACTATTATCCCTTCCTCAGTTTGTGTCACAAACTTCAACAGCTGAAGTTCTAATCTTTCTCGCCTTCAAGAGAAACAATCCAGTCTTTTGTTCGTATTCTCTATTCCCCATGAGGTCAAGGCATGCAAGCGAACTCCTATTCTGACTTAGCATCGAGGGTGGTAGATATTTTATCCGTACATGTTCCAATTCGACACACTGTAATAAAATATGTTTATAGGAATCCTTTTCTTTGCAAATAGGACAAAGGCGCTCTCCTTCTTCGTTAACAATTTTATTACCCTTCCATGCCCCCAATCTTAGACACGCTAAACCTGCTCTGCTTGTATGTATGTATGTATGTATGTATGTATGTATGTATGTATGTATGTATGTATGTATGTATGTATGTATGTATGTATGAAAGACGTATTCTACGTAAAAACTTCGAAATATGTCCTAAAAATAAGTATCATTAAAAAGTAGACAATTCAGTGGTTTTGGTAGTAGATATTTCGTCCGATGTTATGCATCACTATGGTTACTAATACAGTCGACAACACATCGCACATCATTTCCACGGACTGGGTATATAAAAGTGGTATACAATTTATGTACTGTAATTTGCTTACAAGCATATCTTATCCCTTAATCTTGAGTGGGAGCTGAGCTCTTTAACACGATGCGTTGTAATGAGACGGGTCTTGATAATTAGACAAGCAAATAAAACTGTGTGGGAGTTTGATGGATAACGATGGATAACTAATAACGATGTTTTTTTTTTTTATCTACGTCGTTCTCCAAGCCTACATAGATATATTACGTATTCTTTCAATCGAATAACGGAGCTAAAGTAAAAAGAAATTGTCACGTAGTTGACATATGGCTCTTCATTAGGTCACACGCCTTGCTCGCTTTGCAATAATTCACTAATTTATCATGCTGTGTATCTCTGAGATATATATATATATATATATATATATATATATATATATATATATCTATTATCAGGCAGTAGTCTATGTCTCACTTGACGATAGGTGTCAGAGGAAGAACAATTATTTGTTTGTATGCATCTGAAGTCTGATTAATGGAATATGTAGCTAATTGGCGATGTATGCATTCGAGGGGGAAAGGAGCTAGCCACCCTATCCATTATCTCCTGGCGTAGTTGTCTCATGAATTTTATTTTATTTTATTGGGATATTTTACGACGCTGTATCAACATCTAGGTTATTTATCGTCTGAATGAAATGAAGGTGATAATGCCGGTGAAATGAGTCCGGGCTCCAGCACCGAAAGTTACCCAGCATTTGCTCGTATTGGGTTGAGGGAAAAACCCGGAAAAAACCTCAACCAGATAACTTGCCTCGACCGAGATTCGAACCCGGGCCACCTGGTTTCGCGGCCAGACGCGCTGACCGTTATTACACCACAGGTGTGGACTATCATAATAATGTATGAAATATAATATAGTATACTATACCCTCAGAATTCAGGAGCATAGAATAATAAACTAAGCAGTCTATATTGTTTTTCCTACTTATACTCGTCTAATAAATTTTTCTAAATTACATATCATACACAACCACTTATTATCAGCGCTTCTGAGTGGCACTACTGTATGGTTCAAATGCGCCTCATTAATTGCACTGAACGCTTTGTATGAACAGCCCCAATACTTCGTCAGTTGAAGCGCTTCTGAGCTGTTACTCGCGATAATTGACCAATGACAGCCACGGTGGCTTCGTTGAGTTTCACGTTTCCATAAGAATTAAAGAAGTTAAGTATACAATATTAATAAATGTTACACATAATTCTTTTACTTTAAATTTATTAATGAACATTAACAGGAATAATCTTCAGGATAACAGGCAGGGTTTGGAATTGAACGGGTTACATCAGCTTCTTGTCTATGCGGATGACGTGAATATGTTAGGAGAAAATACACAAACGATTAGGGAAAACACGGAAATTTTACTTGAAGCAAGTAGAGCGATCGGGTTGGAAGTAAATCCCGAAAAGACAAAGTATATGATTATGTCTCGTGACCAGAATATTGTACGAAATGGAAATATAAAAATTGGAGATTTATCCTTCGAAGAGGTGGAAAAATTCAAATATCTTGGAGCAACAGTAACAAATATAAATGACACTCGGGAGGAAATTAAACGCAGAATAAATATGGGAAATGCGTGTTATTATTCGGTTGAGAAGCTCTTATCATCCAGTCTGCTGTCCAAAAATCTGAAAGTTAGAATTTATAAAACAGTTATATTACCGGTTCTTCTGTATGGTTGTGAAACTTGGACTCTCACTCTGAGAGAGGAACATAGGT
Organism: Periplaneta americana; assembly: GCF_040183065.1. NCBI lineage: Eukaryota > Metazoa > Arthropoda > Insecta > Blattodea > Blattidae > Periplaneta > Periplaneta americana. The sequence goes on from NC_091121.1 coordinate 19,247,970, forward strand.
TCAGGGTGTTTGAGAATAAGGTGCTAAGGAAAATATTTGGGGCTAAGCGGGATGAAGTTACAGGAGAATGGAGAAAGTTACACAACACAGAACTGCACGCATTGTATTCTTCACCTGACATAATTAGGAACATTAAATCCAGACGTTTGAGATGGGCAGGGCATGTAGCACGTATGGGCGAATCCAGAAATGCGTATAGAGTGTTAGTTGGGAGACCGGAGGGAAAAAGACCTTTAGGGAGGCCGAGACGTAGATGGGAGGATAATATTAAAATGGATTTGAGGGAGGTGGGGTATGATGATAGAGACTGGATTAATCTTGCACAGGATAGGAACCGCTGGCGGGCTTATGTGAGGGCGGCAATGAACCTTCGGGTTCCTTAAAAGCCATTTGTAAGTAAGTAAGTAACAGGAATAATCTCCATTAACCACTACACTCTTAATCATCAGTCACTACAATTATTTGTATTGTATTGTCAATGGGACTTAAAATATTTAATTGATTCAATCCTAACTGCAACTGGACCCATTGCGCGAAAAGGGACAAAGTCGTGAAAGGAAATTTTATGGGAGAAAAAAATAACGAATATGCGGTGTAAAAACTGCATTTCTTGCGCTACCTGTAGGCTTTTTTTTTACATACTAAACTAAGACTTAGTTTTACACAGTGCTTCTTAACCCTTTCAGTCCTGAATTTATAGTTTAATAAAATGAAAAAAAAAAAACTGGCCACATAATCATTCTGATGATCCAAAATTCCCAAATCAAGTTTCCACAGTAAATCAAAATTTGGGGACAATTTTGATCCCTGCGGCCCCAAAATTTTAAATTGTAATTTTAACTCAGATATAAAAATGTTTCAAAAATAATATTCTCCATTTCTATTACACTGAATTTTTCAAAATATTTAAAAGTATCGAAGACATTCCAAAAAAAGAAAAAAAGGAACAATGTACACTATAATGTAGGCCTACATCAGGCCTGAAGGGGTTAAATACCTAAATCTTTATTATAGTTGCTAAGAAAACAAATGAAAACTTTAATTGCATTTTTCTTGAAAAGTACATAATGTAATATCAACATTCAATAAGTAATAACATATTAAAAACCATAGCTCCTAGAACAATGCATTTTTTGTAATGCTCAGTATGTCACTCTGTTTTTGAAACTACAAAAAAAAAACAAAAAAAAAAAAACAAAAAAAATAATTAAAAAATCCGACTTTAGGTCCCATTTCCTGCAACTAGTCACAATATTGAATAATTCATAGTAATACATTATATTATGAGAAATATAACACTTTTTCTACAAACAGTCTGTAAGCTTCCTTGCTATTAGTAAAACGCAAACACTGTAACAAAAGGTAATGTAAATTACCTCAGGACAATGGGAGAAGATTAGATGTGTACTACAACCAAGGTGAAAACGATCAAGTATATATATAGTAGATTACAGAAGTTTATTTTAATCAAATAATACAAATATTTACAACTTTTCGAAGCATTTCAAATAATGTACTTTGTGGTTAGTGCACTATTAAGAAAAATGTTATCATGTTAACAACTTACTAAAACTATACCCTTAAAATACTTCCAAACTGTAATATAATAGTTCGTAAATCTCATTTATAGTGCATTTTATGTTGGCACGCAATTTCAAGTATTGCATATAGGTATTATATTCGATTAACAATATTAATTGCGAGAAATTGAATATGGATTTATATTCAACATAAGCTTTTCAAAAGCAATGTAATTGAGGACCGTTATTGCAAAACTTGCTAGCTCCAAATTTTTCAAAATTGAGATTTTGATGGATTCGTTAACATACATGATGTTCAAAGCGTCTTAGTAAAATTGGGTTATTTCTCTTCATTGTAGCGTGTCAAAGTGTGATCGTTTTTTCAAAACTTGCTTTCTGTTATAAGTCAGAGATACAGCAAAACTTGCTTACTATAGTGTTTTACCTCTCCTGTAAAATTTAGTTTTTTCAGTTAACAAGTTTTGCAAAAACGGTCCTCAATTATAAAATAGGTGTGTAATATAAATATTGACAATATAGACACTATGCAATACAGAATGTCCCATTATCTCGCTCAACCAAAATATTGTTTTACTTAGGTGTCAAATGAAAAATTGTTTAAAACAAAAGTTTTTTTTAAGTACAATTGGGAATTAATACTATGGGCATATTTTTTTTTATAAACTTGTTCATAACGGAGATACAAGTAATGAGTTTACTTCTTTAAATGGCAATGTGTCCTTTGTACTCAAGGAACCATATTTTAATCTTCCTGAAGGCCTGTTCAAAACTGTATCACAGTGTACCATTCTAATACAGTGAAACCTCTCCTTAGGGACACTCCCAAGGTACGGACACTCCTCAAATACGGACAGACTTTTATGTCCCTGCTGAAATAATATAGAAATAATGGTAAATTTAACTCTCGTTTACGGACACTCTCAGACACGAAAGCGGACAGTTGTTTCACAGTGCTAAAGCTTGCTTTACCTCCTGACCGCGGACAGAACTTTGATTTCAAGACCTAATATGTTAAAAAAAATGATTAATTCAGTTTTGAGAACTATACAGAAATTCCTTAACATGAAAGAAGGCAATAAGGGTCTCGTAGGCTACCACTAGCCCAGCTGACTATCCCTTGTTAGCTGGAAGTGGGTGATAAACGAAGTCATAAAATTTAACCTGTCTGATGGGCCCAAGGCTTTTGCGATCGTCAAATTGTATTCGACACATGACAGGGTTAGTAGGATTATTCTCTTCACTTCAATCAGTTGTACTAATTCGAGAGACATGACACCAGAACGTAAAGGTTAAGTTGAAAACTGTAAATTACGGTACCGGTACTGCATAACTGTAGACCTAGAATAAAACTGCATGGCACAGAACTGTATTTTCCTTTTTCGGTCTTATTTACTGTAGTTCAGTTGCAAAGAATTTACTGTAGTATACTGTATTTAGAATTGAACTACAGTAATACATTTAAAGCATGAAGGGATACATAATGCATATTATAAATTTACTGTTAGATTGGGGAGCCTCCCTCCCAATCAAGGACACCTCCCAGATGCGAACAGATTGTTACGTCCCTTCGATGTCCGTAAATGAGAGGTTTCACTGTACACAAACAATTGAGGGACGCAAAACAATATGGAATTCATAGTGTACGTACTTACTGCAAGTTCGAAGTAAAATAACACTTAATAGCACTTCGGTACACCTACCAATAAAACAGAAAATTTACATGTCTTGCTCCAAGTAATGACCATTAGAATCAAAGCATAATTAGTAATTATAACCTTTGAATGAAGATCGTTCTAGTGTTGCATACTGTACAAGAATGAGTAAATTTTTCTGCATGTCCTTTGATGTTACTGAAACATTTCGATAGACAGCGTCCTTTACGGATCCCCAAGGAAAAAAATTCTAGTGGCGTAAGGTCAGAAGAACGAGCAGACCAACTACCTGATTTACGACATCCAATCCACCTACGAGGATATTTTCGGTACAGAACACGACAGGCTCTTAAGGTATTATGTGTTGGACATCCATCATGCCAGTACCACATAGCCGTTCATTCATTTAGTGTTCCGCCCAAGGGCAGACCTTTCAGTGCAAACCCAGCTTTCTCCAATCTTTCATATTTTCAGCTCTCTTCTTTGTCTCCTCATATGATCCGTATATCTTAATTTCGTCTCTGATATCTTCTTCTGCCCCGAACTCTTTTCCCGTTCACCATTCCTTCCAGTGCATCCTTCAGTAGGCAGTTTCTTCTCAGCCACTGACCCAAACAATTCCTTTTTCTCTTCCTGATCCATTATTCTTTCTTCACCTACTCTTTCCAACACACATTTATTTCTTATTCTCTCTGTCCACTTCACACGTTCCACTCTTCTCCATATCGACATTTCAAATGCTTCTAATTGCTTCTCTTCACTTCGTTGTAATGTCCATGTTTCTGCCCCAATATCCATTCTGATCCTCAAATGTACGGGCTCCAAAAGTTCAGAATATCGTGTGCCATTTAACTACTATTAATAAAATTAAATCTAATAAAAGTATTGCAATGTTATAAAGTGTCATTTTACTTTGGACTTGCCGTAAGTACATACCCAAAGAGTTTCATATTCCTTTGTACCTCTCAATATTTTGGTTATTAGAACGATACAGTGGGATGCATTTTTGAACAGGCCTTGAAGACGTTAAATGATTCATTAAATAAAAAGTACATGCTGTCATTTGAAAAAAAAAGTCATTACTTGTATCTCCTTTATGAACAAGGTTATACGAAAGATATGCCCATAGTATTAATTCCACATTTTACCTAAACAATTTGTTTGATACTAATTTTTATTTGGCATCTAAGAAAAAAATTATTTTGGGTGAGCAAGATAAATGGGACAACCTACATATTATCCCAGATCACATATAGATTGCTCTTTCCTATGTTAAAATTGGTTGCACTTTGAAGAGAACAACCGCCAGATTCGCCACCCGTCGCCGTAAACGAACACGAGATGGCAGTACAGTCGGTAATGCAATTCAAATGGGAGTTATGACGTGATTCCTTATGTAACAACTACTGGGTGTTCAGTTCAAAATGTGTCTTGGCTCGCTGAATGCCGTCATGTGGCTAGCTGATGAGCCTAGAGAATTCAATCTTCCTACACTTCCGCAGCTCAGGTGTATAATCTAAGAGGCAGAGAAGTTGGCTAGTAAGTACGGCGTTCATTCTGAAGAGTACGTGCCGATACGTACGGTAACGCCGGTAGTGGCAGGAATGTGACCTGTTTGGAAATACGTACTGTCGGGATATGGGGAGAGGGTTAAGACGATTACTTACGTATTTGTTGACATTAACTTCGACGGTCAACATGGACACGGAGCATTTGATTTGTGTTGTGGAATGTTACCGTACGCAACCGATGATAACAAATACCCTGCGTACGACTTGCCGGCGCAAAACACAGTTCGAAAGAGGTTATCGTAGCACACAGACCGTACAGACCGCCATCTGTTGCTACGACGTTCAAGTTATACCGTACACGTTCTCAAGTTCAGATTGAAGAACGCCTTAAATAATAGGCAACTTCTCTAACATATAAACTGAAACTCGCTTCAAATCGGTGACCCAACAACAGTGACGTCATGACACACTTTGAAATGAACACCCAGTAGATGGCAGCACAGTAAACCTGACAAAAGTTGTTACCGTCAAAGCTTATAACGCAGAGCAATCTGGGTATATTATAAGCTAGGATATTATTCAACATCAATTGAAAGGTTTCTAACGAAGCATTGATGCAAATGATCTCTGAAAGTTCACCTTCATTTCAATTGTAAAAGAATCACAATATATGTAGTAGCTGTACCCAGAAAGCCGCATAAGAAATTCCTGTTCAGCGTAAAGAAACCGTAAGCAGAGAATTCCTTGTCACAATTTTGTAACTGCTGCGAGAACAGTTGAAGCTCGTGGAGCGTATCCTGTCTTATGGGCCAAGGAGACATCAACTTTTGTACAACTGCCAGTGTAATCCTCATTTCAGCTGAGGTTGCATGGCATAATGAACAAATAAGAACCACTTTTATCACACATAGGCAAGAAACAGGAAAATTTCCTAGAACTGGAATGCACGAGAAGTTACCAGCACAAACTTCAGCTACGGGATCGCTCGTGCCTGACATTTCAAAGAATGTGAACATCACAAATGACACGAAACCGAATGACATTTCAAAGAGCATCTGGAATCCGTAATCACAGTTTATCATGCGTGCTATATCTGTCAGAACGCTGTGGGTGACTCGAAGGGCGCGGATGTGAACGGTGTCATAGTGGAAAATCTGATTTGGAATCTTTCTTGTAATGAACAATTTGGTGTCAGAAAGAGGTGAATTTTCAAAACCATATTCGTAATTTTCAATGTTGTTGAAGGCTGACGAAAAATTATCTATGACTTCCTTCTCATGGTCAGGGACCACCAAAACTGACAACTGTGAGTTTAGCGTTGAGAATCTATGTCTTAAAAGCAACAAACAATTGAGAAACTGAACAACCAGAACTGTGCTGACGGCACCTGCCATAAATGCTCCACATATCTTCAAATAAAATTCATAATCAGTGTCTTTATTTATTTTCTTTATATCTTGGAAACACACCCCGAATCCAAATGCGAGAAGAAACGCAATTTCTATGGTTAAAATAATCACAGTTCTTCTATAACAAGTAAATGCCCTCTTCCCCAGCAAGACCTTGTCTATTAGGCAAATTTTAGCACACACGAAACTGAGAGTTCCACGATGGCATACAATCAAAGAGGACAGACATGTACCTGAAAAGGTAAAGTTGCGGATAACGATTGGGAGAATATATCTGCTGGAAAGGGAGGGAGAAAGATAGACTATGTCGGAGGTCATAATGAAAATGGACCAAGCAAGTGCGGCCAAAAACAACACGTAGCTGTAAATTGTGAAGAAATCAAAACGCCTCTTCTTAGTTTCTTTTGGATCCGAAATTGCCATCTTGCGCAGAGAATAAGGAGCTAGGCCCACAATTCTTGATAGCCAGTAGAGGGGGCCTAAGGCCTTGTAAATGCAACTCAAAATCATGGTCGCAAGATACTGCTCTTCCTTCGACGGGCGACTGGTGCTGTGTGAACAAGAAACAGAGAAGTTAAAAAATGTCGAAAAATTTGTAATTAGCAAATATTCTTACAAAAAAGCTTATAAGGTAGGTATCTCTAAGTTCGCCGGGTCTCCAAAGTTCGCCATTCTTCATTTTCGTTAAGATAGGATATTTGGCAAAAAGTTGGCAGCAGTAACTTGATGCATGATGCGATAGAACTTCTTGAATAAAGGTGCATTACCAGTATCTCTTGCTATGAGATAGTCGCCGGTGTAAGATTTGCTCCGTAAGTATTCCTTTTATCCAATTGAATAAGTAATGCATTTACAAGGAGTAATATATCATTTTAAAGCCCATTTTGTTTACTTTCTGTATGTATCTTTAGAATTGCATTTACTTTAGTGAATTCCTGCTTTATGACATCATTATTAAATGTTGGAACTGTTCTTAAGTTCGCCACTGTAGCTATAATATATGGGCTATTCCATATGAAATCGATCAGTAAAAAACCTTGCATTTTTTTATACTCTAATTTTTTCCCTACTTATATAAGGTGCTGAGAGGAGTGCATTTTCAAAAATATACTATCGAAAGCCAAAATGTTTTCTTATTATTGAGCGACAAATTTAGCGTATTTTATAAAAACAAGCCTCTTTCAGCGCTCAGAACTCTGGAACCATTTACTGCAGAACATTGAACGAGAGCTTATTTTGAAGCTGAAATTTGGTAGGTTATGTTAAGAAGTAATCCTTATTTTTATTGTACACAGAGAGACAGATAATCTGATTTTACTTGTTTTTAGGCTTTTTGATCATTTGTATAAATATAAAAAAATATTGAGAAAAAACCTTGCATTATTAAGAGGGATTCGGCATTGTTTGGTTAGTGGTACGGCAATAAGTTTCGAGAATATTAAATAAATTATTTTCACACGCCTAGACTTGAACGGCGCAATGGCCGAGAGCTGTAGATAAGCGAGCATTGGGCGTCATTTTTCTCCTGTGTTTATGAAAACTTGTGATAAAGCTAGCCCAGCCACGACTGCTAGAGGAAACATCACGTGTTTATGTCTCCTGGCCTTGCTTGTCTCGACTACCTCCCGTCTCGCAGTCAGCTGCTTAGTTCACGCGCGTACTATTTATTTTCTTTATTTGATATTTTCAATACTTTCTTATCAAAATTACCATCAATAAAAAATATGTGTTTATTTGTATTTTCAATGCGGAATCTAAACATATATTTTAAAAATATTTTTTCGTGGTCAAAGGCGTCTTAATGAAGAAAAATCTAAATTTCTCCATGTCCATAAAAAGTAAGAAAAACTGTTTACATGTCAATATAAACTTTAACTTCTCAGCATCAAAATAAACCATGATTTTGATGATTGGGTGAAAGGGTTTCGGAGCCACAACAGTTTAAAGTTGCTAATTTTATGAAAATACGATAAATTTAAATATTATTAATTTAAACACTATTAAGTTCTGATGCCTCAAACTTTGCACAAAGCATTATATCACAGTTGTCTACGGACAGAAAAAGTTTCATTGTATTTAAAAATTGCAAGGTCAATTTTCTCTATATTTCGGTCGATTTGAGATGGAATAGCCCACATATATCCGGCTTCACAGCGAGAAGGGTCGTCTTCCTAGTTGCCATCTTCTTCTGTCCTCCCAATCACCATCTTGTAACTCTCTCTGTGACATAGCATTATTAACTTCTTTAATCCATGTATCTCGTGGTCGCCCTCTTCTTCTTCTTCTCCCATTTGGAACCCATTTCAAGATAGTTTTCGGCAGGCTTTCGTTTTCCATCCGCTGAACATGTCCGTACCAAATTAACTGTCTTCTTTGTATTTCTTCGATGACTGTTTTCTCTTTATGCACAAGTCTTCTAATATCCTCGTTCTTAACCCTATCTAGTCTTGACTTCATGGCTGATCTTCTCAGGAAATCCATTTCAGTAGATAGAAGCTTATTTCTCATACGCTCAGATATCTGCCAAACTTCACATCCATAGAGTATTGTGCTTTTAACTATGGATTATTATTATTATTATTGTTATTATTATTATTATTATTATTATTATTATTATTATTATTATTATTATTATCCAAATATTGAAACCCTATTTTACCTTTGGTATATTAGGGTTGTAGTTTGTTACATGTGAAATACCTTATGCAGAGATAATGCACAATTTTAAAGAAGTAGTAGTAGGCATGAGTCATAGTTACAATATAAATACACTAATTAAGAGACAGTAAGCAATACTAAATACGTTATGCAATAATTACTTTCAGTTAAAACAAAATTAAATAAAATTAGAAATTATAATCGAAGATGTAGAGAAATTGCAAGAATATTACATAAATTCGTGATTGTATACACAATTTTAAGCAATAGTAAAGAGATAATGCACAAAATTGGCTTAGTTACGAATTAAACACCTATTATATAGTTGGTTTGCGATAGTAAAGAAATAAAAATAAAATTACTTACGGTTACAAACTATATACCTGTCATCAAATATTGAATACCTATGGATTCATATATCATCATTTTTTTTTTGTCCTAATGTTCTTCTGCCATAGAATAGAATTTAGTGTTCCTGTAACTTTCCTGGCGTTAATTATTCTTGAATTTATCATATTTTCATATCTTTCTGTATTATCAAATTTTTCTCCTAAATATGTGAATACATTACATGATTTTATTGTTATATTTTTACTCAAATTCAGATTTTTACTTATACCCATTATACACAAATGTTCAGTTTTATCTCAGTTTATTGTCAAACCCCATTTTGTGAATTCCTCGCGTATTGTTCTCATCAAGTATTCTATATCTTCCTCCTCTTGGGCAATTACCACCTGATCATCAGCATAGAGGAGTGTAAACAACATTTTATCATCTTCTACACAGGTATTCCCATATTTACTGCAGCTCCTTCAATAGCTAACTTAGGATTATTCGTTGCTGCTTCTCTGATATCGTTTTAAACAGTTGGCAGTTTAAATAACTGATTACATTTTAATTTTAGTACTTAAATATTGATATTTTTTATATATCGCGGGTACTCAACAGCACCTCTTCGGCCCATCCACCGTTCGGGTAGAGTTCTATCGAAGTACGACCTGACATCCTGATGTTAGTGAGGCGGTGCTCCGTCTTGTTGCATGTAAACGAGTTCATCAACATAGAGGTTTGGTTGGCAGGCAAATCCCCGGTAGATTCACTGTCCTGTCCACCTCGGTCACCTGATTTGACACATCTGGGGGACCGTCAAGGATGACATGTATCGACAAAGACCAGTAACAATCCACGAGCTACGTGCAAAAATCGAAGTGTCATTTGCTGCCATTACGCCAGACATACTAACAGCCGTAGTTCGGTGTGAAGTCCGGCGTCATGGGCGTTGTATACAAGTTAGTGGCGGCCATTTCGAACACATACCACAACCCTCTCTCAGTGCCAAAAATTGTCAAATCAAGTCAAATATCTCACGAGATATAGACTTGCAAACAGTTAGTACATTTTTTGGACACCTATGTGTTTTCGCGCTTACGTCTTATCTACATTAATTCCTGTTTTCTCACAAATCTCCACTCCAATAAATTAATTTAGAAAGTGTACAGCTATAATAAGACATTTAGTTATTTCCTCATAGCACATAGTGGTGCACGACACTGATAGTTTGTTACTTTTGTGCGAGATCGTGCGTATTTGCTTGTTTTCCGCACAGAACCAATACGCGGCAAGTGTGAAATACCACATTCAGTATTCCCAACGTAACACACATAACAATTTCCCTCTTCTTACCGCTTAAGCGCGACATTCATTTTACTGCTTTAGGCTTTTAACATATTATTTTTAGAGATGTTTAACATAGCAATAATTATAAATTGGAAACTTACCACTGCAATTTCACCCAAATTGCAATGTTAATTATTGTTTTTAAATATTTGCAAAAATTAAGTAAAGTCTACTACTCCACGAAACTTATTGCATTCCTGATACAAGTAACATTAAGGAAGCCTTGAAAAAATCAACAAGATTCCTGATGCCGATGTTATTACTGCAATATGTTACATAAATAATATTGTCAACATATTAAAATGAAAAATAAATCATTACATAACCTTACCGTTTGTTTTAAGTTCGCATTTATAGACTGGGGGAAAAAAGACAGACGTATATCACGGCCTGCTGGAGTATAGTAAACACAGAAAACATTTTACAGCAACAATGTTGGAGAAAGATATTTTGGTGTTCCGAAGTTGGCGTCATTAAACAGAAACCAACATGGAGATTTCATTGCAACTAATTAGAAATTCGTCTTTCAGGTATGTAATAAACGATCTTCGCACAAAATAATGTACGATACACTATCGGTATGTTTGTTTTCATGTTCTCGGAAATTAAAAAAGCTCAACTCTGTTTCGCTTTTTCAATCTTTTCCTCGACCATGAAAACGTCAACATACCGCTCTTGTAACGTATATTACTATTATGTAAATAAATAAAAGTTGATTTGATGTATTTACTTACCGCACGTGTGTTGTAAGTTTAACTTATAAGGCCTACCAACAACATCGGTAAGATTGTTAAAAAAACACTATCGGCCAAAAAAAAAAAACGTTATGAGATTATCCCATAGATTATGGGACAACGTGAATTTAAGAATAGCATTGCACGACATGTTAGCAAAGAGGGCAAAAGAACAGATCGTAATACGAGGCGCATCCAGAAAGTAAGTTTCCCGATTTTTTCCCCCTGAAAGTAAACGTAATTAGCCGTGTCAATTGCGCATGCGTAACAGATCTATGACGTATCAATCATATGCCAGCCGGACAGATCCCGCCTGGTGCCAGTAGCGTGGCAGCAGTGGTCCGAAATGGAAGCTCTTATTCCTTCTCCCGCCGCCTGCGAGGTTCGGTCGGTGAAAAAGTTCTTTAATGCAGAAAGCATTGCGCCAATTGAAATTCATCGGCAGCTCTGTCAGGTCTATGGGCCGAACATCTCTCCCTCCCCCTCTCCCTCTCCCTCTCCCTCCCCCTCTCCCTTCCCCTCCCTCTCTCTCTCTTCAAGAAATTCCTGTCCTCCGTTTTGGCAACGACGAAGAGCTGAAGACGTCTGTCACACGCTGGTTCCATTCACAGGCGGCAGAGTTCTACGACAGAGGGATAAAAATGTTGATCCCACGATACAAGCGTCTCCATTCTGATGGTGGCTATGTTGAAAAATAGCTGAAAAATTCTGTACCTGTTGCCAATAAATGTTTTCCAGAAAGAGTGTGTTCTTTTTTTTAATAGGGAACTTACTTTCTGGATGCGCCTCGTAATAATGGATTGATGCAAAAAAACATTCGTAGCGTTATTTCGCTGTGATAAGAGTTTCTGAGATAAACGGAAGACAGAAATTTAATCAGTAATATATTCTCCTACATTGTTTATGAGACTCTGCCAAGGCCGGGTTAGTTTTTCGAATCCTGCTCTGAAAATATCTACTGGTTTGGAGTTTAAGAAATCGTCAAGCAAAGCTTAGAAAGTATCTTCGCTATCAAAGGAGTTCCCTTGAAGATTGCTGGATAGAGAAGTGTGGAAATCTGAGATTGCAAGATCGGGAGAGTATGGGTTATGTGGAATCACATTCCTATTAATCTCCTCGATGCTTTCGTCATGTTAGCGGAGTGCGGGTGTGCATTATCGTGTTACAGCAACACTTAATGTAGTCTTCCCGGTCGTTTTCCTTCAATTGCGGCCGCAAGTCGTCTGAATTGTTGGCAATAAATGTCAGCAGTTATGCTTACATTCCTGGGAAGCTTCCTCTATCTCAGCAGACGCATAATATCTTCTATGAATGGGCACTGAGTTTAGTATGGAGTGTTCTGTGTTGAAACGACAGAACCATTTTCTTGCAGTGCTTTCTCCGATGGCATTCTCCCTACACACGGCACAAATATTTCGAGCCACCTCCGCTGCCTTTGCTTCTTTATTAAACTTAAACAGAACAATATGTTGGAAATATTCGTTTTTTTTTTCTACTTGACACATCATCTTGTTTAGCCCACAAATAGTATAAACTCTCTTCAAATGCATAAAATCAAGGCATATCTATAAGCTCAACACTCCAAACGACAAATGACAAACGATAAACAGTCTTCTATCAACGCAGTGTTGCGATGAATAAAAACGCTAGGAACTTACGCACCAACCTAATAATTAAGTACCAATAGGTGCTCGAACACCAGGCAGCCTGTGTGTAAAATTTATGTTTTAAATTATACATTAGAAAAGCCAATGTTCTGAGTTTTACTAGAAAAGTAATAAGAAGAAATATGTAAGTAAATAGCACGGAAGTCATCAAATTAAATAACAGAATTTTACTCACTTTATGTATAAATAGGTACAATTTCTGTATCCGTGTACTTTATGCGGACTTCGAAACAAACTAAATTACAATTCGTATTGCAGTCTTCCTAACCTTCACAAGGAAATTTTCTAATTATGAAATACGGGAAACGCAGCAAATTAAATTACTCTGATGTTTGTCGGATAAATAAGCGGTAATTGCGTTATATCTTAGGAACACCGTTACATGTGAGGAAGATAAGTTTAGTATTGTCACGCACATAGCTAGAATCATCAGGGGACAAATAAGTCAAAGTACACGCCTGTTACTTCGGAATATGTCCACTAATAGGACATTCTTCAAATGTAGGTAATTATTATTATGTATTTACTGCAATATTCGTGACAATTTATGTTTGCTATAACGATTGAAGTATTTTGGAGACAAAAGATATTGTTTGTTTATTTGAACTCAATGCAAATATTATTTCGTAGGTAAAACACTTTCACATCAGCCGCAGGGGTAGCTCAGGTGGTAGCGCATTTGCTTACCTATTACTTTACTACTCGTATAATAATACCGGACAGCTGTATATATCGCGGACTTGACATCTAGCGGAGTGGCGTGGAATTACGTCCACAAATACAAATATTAACATAGCGGAAATCGGACTATTATACTGTATAACATGTGAGGTACTAATGTGGAATAATATACGAGACACTTAAGAGATGTTGAATAGTAAGCTTACCGTATTCAATGTAACATTATTTTATATCAAAGCTGTATATTATGAGAAATATTGCATGTTTTCAGTGCGCAGAGACGGACACTGAACATACTCAAATTGCATAACTGTTAATGAACAAGTGATGGCTAAGGAGAGGGAGATCATGCCTTACCCCTCCACCCTGTTTGTGTATTAAGGGGTTGGCTCGCGAGTCAAGAAATGCCGACCACATGGTAAACAAATTATGTAGACTTTGTTAACGAAATACAGCGAAGAAGAGTTCCAAGAACTTTTCCACCTGAATAAAGTTGCAGTCGCGAATGTTCGTTCCATAAACTTGAGAATCCACATTTTAAACAGTTTATTTACAAGTACCACATCTAGAAAATTGCCGATTCCAACCACCATGCATACATAATACTTACTCTCGTGTTATAAAATATTCAATCAGTAGTTGGTAACAATAAGGGTGTTAAACTAACACTGGAGAGTGTTCCTTAAAAAAATCTTTGCATATTCGAATCTTTGCGATACAATATACAACAGCACTATAATAAATATGAACTACAGTAGAGCTTGGTTACAGCGACCTCGTTTTGTGCGACACCTCGCCTATAACGTCAAATATTCTATGGTCCCCACTAATTCACCATAAGACATATGCTTTCCTACCTTGCGTCTACCTCGCATATAACATCACTTTCAACCTCAGTTTGGAATAATATTTTCTAAGAACCAAAGTATTTTATGAAATATTTTGTTGAAATCTGACCCTGACAAATTCTTTACAGTCTCCTTCTGTCATAGATCTCTGGAATCCAGGCGGATTCCCCACCCCATTGTAACCTGCCCGAATTCATGAGGTATTAGATCAGTTTCGACAGGAAGTTTTCACTAAGTGCACGCATTTTAATGCAGTATGGTCACTAAAAGAAGTGAGTGACGCTTTAGAAGTCATTAGAATTATGAACATGTTCTATGAAGCTAGGGAAGGGAGCAGTGAAATTGCAACTGAAATTATGAACATAGAACGTAATTTAGCCCTAGAAAGTGTGTATTGGGCAAGCAGAAGACAACAGAGTAAAATGACTGATTACTTCACTTCTAAGTAAAGTAGTTTGGTGAGTACTGAACAAACTGTTTCAATACAGAATACTGTATTTATAATTCTAGGCCTACGTGTATTTTATTTTTGTTCATTGTAGGCTTAAAAGTCAATATACATAAATCTAAAATAAGTCTAATTAAGTTTGTTATTTTTCATTTTCCACCTCACTAGACTGATAATGTGAATCTCGGTTACTACGACACTCGTTTATAACAACATAATGTTTAAGGTCCCTTGGATGTCGTTATAACCAAGTTCTACTGTATTTAAAATTCGCACCAATAACATCGTATGATATCGAAAGAACATTTACTTGTTTGAGTAACAATCGAAACAAGTTTATATTTGACAATTTACGAATGTATACAGTTGCAAATTGCAACAGAATTAGTGGCACTTAAAGTGCACAATTCATTTTTATTTAAAATGTATCACCATTTTCTACAAAGAAGAGAATGAGGTAAATTGCTTTCGTAAATGTGTGTTTTATAGTCTATTTGTTTTAGTCACCTAACTATAACCAGAAATGTTTTGAATCAAGCATAGCAGTGCTCTGTACAAGTCCTTGTACTACCCTGAGTTGATGTAAACAACACGACTTGTATAACACGCGACGTACAGTACGATTATTTAGTCCTGACAGTCGCCGACAATGTGCGCCTGGGTCAGGCGAGTCCATTAAGTTACGCCAAGGAGTGTTCAGGTTAGTCAGTCGCTTGCTTTCAGAGCGATCGAATGTCACGCGTGCGGTAGAGCATTGTGTTTCCAGTACAGTTAAGTTGTACTGCATTTCTTTACTGACGGCTCGCTCTTATCTCTACTCCGGAACTCTCCCCACTACTCCTATTACTTCCCCTCTTTCGTGTCGCCGAGCTGTCAGGACTAAATAATCGGTCTGTAGTTAACTTCATAGGTTCGCTGTCCGAACTTCCATCCCTAGTCATCAGATAGCGAAAAAGAAAACGTGGGACATCTTTTGTCCCGCGGCCATTTTAACCGTCGCACAGTGGTCTAAAATCAATATTTAGGAGGACAAATGCAGAAAAATGATATGTAAAAAAAAAAAAAAAAATTAAACCCTTAAATGTTTTTTCCTTTGTAACTGAGTAACACTGAATTGATAATCTTAATCAGCGGAGGTGGCTGCATAGCGAGATAAGAAGCCGGTAACATGCCACATTTCGCCACCCAGCATTCTTACTCAGCAAGCGCCGCGAGTCTGCCGTTTTCCTTGTGCTGTAACTCTGTTGTAAGTGGTCGATTTCAATCATATTTGGTATCAACATGTCAAGTAGTTCTTTAGGTATGTAACACTGTTTGTTTTTGTTACATTGAATGTTATTATAGTATGTAAAATTAGCATGAATGGACACGGGACAAAATATAAATATAACCATTGAGTGCAGACTTTGCTAAGGTAGAGAAAAAAAAAAACCCATTTGGTTCGTCCAAAAATGATTTTTTTTCACTTCCTCCACTATTTATCTCTATTTTAAATGTAGTCTTAAGGTGCGCAGATTTGCGGAAGTAATAATTTATGAGCACTATTCTTTCGAGGTGCAGTAGTGCAATTTTTCTCGGTTGCAGTTATTTCAATATCTGTGAACCGAATCCGCTTCCGCAGTATAATTCAGGGAATTCAAGATGACAGCTTGTTAATGATGTACCAAATAAGCTTCCCGAGTGTCCAAAAGGTGCAATAGTACCTAAAATGTTACATTTTCCCCCCCTCATAAGATTTTGTCTAAACGCATCCCCCTGTAAGGGGCACTTCTGCTTATACCAACGTAAACAGAGTTTGTACACAAAACAAATGTACTAAGTGTAACTACTGTATACATTTTCATAAAAATCTGTTAGATAGGACAAAAGTTATTAATTTTGTCTAATTGCGCCCCCCTATAACGGGTAGTTACACTTAGACCAACGTAATGAGAGCTTGTATACAAAACATACATGCTACCTGTAACTACTTTGTAAAATTTCATTAAGATCTGTTAAATAGGAGAAAAGTTACTAATTTTGTCTAATTGTGCCCCCTATAAGGGGTAGTTCTCCTTATACCAACGTAATCAGAGCTTGTATACAAAACATATATGTTCCTTGTAACTGTTTTGTAAAATTTCATACAAATCTATCAAATAGGAGAAAAGTTACCAATTTTGTTTAATTGTGCCCCCCTATAAGGGGTAGTTCCCCTTGTACCAACGTAACGAGAGCTTGTATACAAAACATACATGCTACCTGTAACTGCTTTGTAAAATTTCATAAAAATCTGTCAGATAGGAGAAAAGTTTCTAATTTTGTCTAAATGCGCCCCCCTATAAGGGGTAGTTCCACTTATACCAACGTAATCAGAGCTCGTATACAAAACATATATGCTACTTGTAACTGTCAGATAGGAGAAAAGTTTCTAATTTTGTCTAAATGCGCCCCCCTATAAGGGGTAGTTCCCCTTATACCAACGTAACAAGAGCTTGCATACAAAACATATATGCTACCTGTAACTACTGTGTAAAATTTCATAAAAATATGTTAGGTAGCTGAAAAGTTATTAATATGTCCTACTAAATTTGCATTCTAGACCACTGTGCGTCGCAGGGAATTTATACATATATATGCATATATGTATACGAGTTCGAATCCCGGTCGGAGCAACCTGGTTGAGGTTTTTCCGGGGTTTTGTCGCAACCCAATATGAGCAAATGTTGGGTAACTATCGGTGCTGGACCCCGGACTTATTTCACGGCATTGTCACCTTCGTCTCATTCAGACGCTAAATAACTTAAGATGTTGATAAAGCGTCGTAAAATAACCTACTAAAAATACTATATCACAAGATAGGACATCAAATAGGTACATTATGCAATTCATACAAATGTCTCAACGAACATTTATGCTACCCAATAAATAATCACAACAGAACTTGAGCACCTTTGTCTCTTTAAAAGAGAAACTGCAATGCCAGAGTTGCGTGACAGCAGTGAAATAATTATTTTATAGCTGCATTTGACAGCGACTGTGCTGAGAAAACAAGTGGCTTGCCGCGATAACGCCTTGCACAAAGAGTGTAAACCTTCCTCCTACACTGGCACCTGTTCGGAAGCGAAGCGGATTTCTTATCATTTCAAGTTGGTTTTCAAAAGGTATATAGGGAGATAGAGATAAAGCAGATTAATTCTCAATAACGTCTATCTACGAAACGTTACGTTGTTAAAATGACCACTGAATAAATGTAGACCTAATCTTCTGTAGTATGCTAATACTGAACTTTCGTATACAAGGTGAGTAAAAAGTATGGACACTATTTTAGTTTTCCTATTTTTATTTTATGGAGAAAAATCTATATACAAAGTGGAAGTGAAATAATCCTGCAGATTGAAAGGGACAATAGAGTAATAATAATAGTTTTATTTTCCCTGGCAGAGTTAAGGCCATCAGGCCTTCTCTTCCACTCAACTAGGATCAAATCACATACAGAAAAATACACACGTATACAAATATTAACTTAAAAATAATAATAAACATAATTAAGTAAAAAAGAGAGATTGAATACATACACAATCAGTATTAACTTTAAAATAACAATAATAAAAAATATATATGTATATATAATAAAAAAGAGACTGAATACATAATCACAAACAGGAAAATACATTCTAGTATACAAGTATTAACTTAAAAAAATAATTAATACATATGAATATAATCTCACAACTAAAGGAATAGTAGAATTAGTATGATCAGCACAGCACGTGTTACATTGAGACAATGACAATTACATAGATATAAGTGTTAATGGAAAAATAAAGTAATGATTGTGTAAAAGTAATAATAATAATAATAATAATAATAATAATAATAATAATAATAATAATAAATAAAAATGATACCTAAAAAACTAATTCTTTGGATTAAAAATATATCTAAACAACCAAATTTTAAACAACTGAGGACTAAGACTACCCCTGATTTCCAGCGGCAGCGAATTCCATGAGCGGGCCATGGCTATTGAGAAAGAACTTGAGTACAGAGATGTCTGATGACGTGGTATTGATAGCAACAGATTGTGCTGTGAACGTGTATTTCGATTATGATGTGAAACTGGGAGAGTAAACCGAGAGGCAAACTAGTTGGGTGTGGAATCATGTATAATTCGATATAGCAAGCAAAGAGAATGTACACGTAAATGAATAGAAAACCTATATTACGTTCTGTGATTAAATCAACTGTTAATAGAAAAATAAAGTTGGAAATTTCAGCAGTCTGGCAACATCGCCGTTAACACAGTTCTCTTTCTTCTCGTAATACAGATGTACACTGGGGACAGAACATCTAGAAGCTTGGAGGCCGTTATTTTTAAGCGGAACAACCACCCCCTTCTACCGCACTAGCAGGTAAGGTACCATTCAACTGTAAAACATTTTCTGAACGGAAGTGAGAGCGCAATTGGATCAGTGAAAGTAGGTGGTCAACGTTTTCAGTTTGTAGTGCAACGAACAATTTTGCTGTGTGTTGGCTCTTCTGTAGTGACGTCACTGAAGCCTCTAGTTGTTCTGTCCCCGGTGTAAGAGGCCAACAATTCAGG
Source organism: Periplaneta americana (assembly GCF_040183065.1). Taxonomy (NCBI): domain Eukaryota; kingdom Metazoa; phylum Arthropoda; class Insecta; order Blattodea; family Blattidae; genus Periplaneta; species Periplaneta americana. Next base: position 19,267,384 of record NC_091121.1, read on the forward strand.
TCTGTCTCCCTAGGTGAACTACCTCCCATCTCCCTCTCTGGCTACAATGTTGCAATCTGGTTGCACGTTCAATGGCTTTAAATTAGAGGTTTTAAAATTAAATTTACACGAAAACCGTCCATGCTACTGAAATACGCCAGAGGATAAATCATTCATTATTATATTTTCTATCGATATGGACAAAACTCAAGATTCTACTCGCAATAGTTACAGAAAACGTGGATGTTAAACATTTGGGGAAAAACATGTTTTATGAGAAAGCTATTAACTTTCCATCAATATGATATTACACATTTTTATTACATACAACGTGAGTTATTCGCTCTGAAAATCAGAAGGGTTATTTCACTTCCAAACTGAATGAAAGTTATAAGGTTATAGAGTGTAAAAAAAGGAATATTTTAACACATTTTCAAAAGCTATATTTCCATTTGAAGAGTCCACTGCAAGAATGATGGGTGTCATTTGGAATACATTTTGCAAGAGAAGCAATTGAAAGCTTGAAATGCTTAGCGCTCAAAGCTTAACTGTGATTTTCTGATCATTACTGGACAATGACTATCAGTGTTAATGCCCTATAACTCTGTATGTACATTCTATATGTCTTAAGCTATGCATCGACAGTCTTGGTTCATTTTCGACAAGAAAGTGACATCCATCATTCTTGCAGTGGACTCTTCATTTATCAAGAGTGGACCAAGGGCTCTGCTTTTAACAGCCCACGTACTTTTATTTCCTTTTTGGATTCCTTATGTCTCAAAACGCACAAAATCTTATTTTTACTATTTATAAGCAATTTTATTGTTTTGTAAAAAAATGCTTCCAATTTATTATGTTTATTTATTTTATTGGGTTATTTTACGACGCTGTATCAACATCTAGGTTATTTAGCGTCTGAATGATATGAAGGTGATAATGCCGGTGAAATGAGTCTGGGGTCCAGCACCGAAAGTTATCCAGCATTTGCTCGTATTGGGTTGAGGGAAAACCTCAACCAGGTAACTTGCCCCGACCGGGATTCGAACCCGGACCACCTGGTTTCGCGCCCAGACACGCTGAACGTTACTCCACAGGTGTGGACTTTATGATGTTAATGTACACGTATATTTAGGCTTTATATAACAAGAATAAATAGTTCAGTATAATGGATTTATTACTATGGAGAGTAATGGGCCCAAGCTAATGAACAACAATGGAATAACAATGGTTCTTGAACGGATCCCAAGATTCCTTGATCTCAACCATTACATTTTTTCTTGTGGGGTTATTAGAAGAGGAGGGTCTACTAAGACCGTCAACAAGATCTAGCGAAACTATACGAGAAATTATGGGTGAGATACAAAGGATCAACCGAACATTGTTGTTGAAAACATTTTAAAATTTCCAAAATTACTTATAAAATTCTTCATTGTAAATGGGGCTAATATGAACACTTTCTGTGACTTGATATAAATTAGACAAACATTGTTAAATTGTTCTTGTTACTCTTTCTTCAAATTCTATGCCTTGTTTTAATTTTGCAGTTAAATTTCAAAAGTGCATATATATTTTCTGAGTCATTGATGTATTTTTCATATGTCATACGTTTCGAGACCTGAAGAATACAAAAATTTAAAAAATAAGTGCGTGATGTCGTTTAAAGAAAACAGATTCCTTGGCACGATTTGTGTCAATAAAAAAACTCATGGTTTTTGTAAACATGTTTAAAATACTCCTGTTTTCACTCAATACAACTTTTATATTCATACAATTAAAAGTAGGAAAGCTACAAGAAGTGTTCCATACATTTTATCTTGCATAACAATATACAATAACTAGAAGAAGGAACGAACCACAACGGTAAATTAATCGGTAATTTTTTATGTGAGTAGTTGTTTTTTACTTCTACTTCTTCTACTACTATTATTATTATTATTATTATTATTATTATTATTATTACTACTACTTACTTACTTACTGGCTTTTAAGGAACCCGGAGGTTCATTGCCGCTCTCACATAAGCCCGCCATTGGTCCCTATCCTGAGCAAGATTAATCCAATCTCTATCATCATATCCCACCTCCCTCAAATCCATTTTAATATTATCCTCCCATATACGTCTCGGCCTTCCCAAAGGTCTTTTTCCCTCCGGCCTCCCAACTAACACTCTATATGCATTTATGGATTAGCCCATACGTGCTACATGCCCTGCCCATCTCAAACGTCTGGATTTTATGTTCCTAATTATGTCAGGTGAAGAATACAATGCGTGCAGTTCTGTGTTGTTAACTTTCTCTATTCTCCTGTAACTTCATCCCTCTTAGCCCCAAATATTTTCCTAAGCACCGTATTCTCAAACACCCTTAACCAAGGGCGTATACTGGTTAAAGGGTTTGGGCTACCGCTGACCCTATTATTACACAAAATATATCTAACAATTACTTTAATTTTAATTACTATGGTAAAACTAATAATAAAAAATTATTACATTATGTTATAAACTTTTTCTTTTGTAATTTCCTTGGGCTACCGCCGGTAGCCCCGGTAGCCCGCAAAATACGCCCCGGCCCTTAACCTATGTTCCTCTCCCAAAGTGAGACTCCAAGTTTCACAACCATAAAGAACAACCAGTAATATAACTGTTTTATAAATTCTAACTTTCAGATTTTTTGACAGCAGACTGGATGATAAAAGCTTCTCAACCGAATAATAACACGTATTTCCCATATTTATTCTGTGTTTAATTTCCTCCCGAATATCATTTATATTTGTTACTGTCGCTCCAAGATATTTGAACCTCTCCACCTCTTCAAAAGATAAATTTCCAATTTTTATATTTCCATTTCGTACAATATTCCCGTCACGAGACATAATCATATACTTTGTCTTTTCGGGATTTACTTCCAAACCTATCTCTTTACTTGCTTCCAGTAAAATTCCCGTGTTTTCCCTTATCGTTTGTGGATTTTCTCCTAACATATTCACGTCATCCGCATAGATAAGCAGCTGATGTAACCTGTTCAATTCCAAGCCCTCTCTGTTATCCTGGACTTTCCTATGGCATACTCTAAAACAAAGTTAAAAAGTAAAGGTGATAGTGCATCTCCTTGCTTTAGCCCACAGTGAATTTGAAACGCATCTGACAGAAACTGACCTATACGAACTCTGCTGTACGTTTCACTGAGACACATTTTAATTAATCGAACTAGTTTTTTGGGAATACCAAATTCATTAAGAATATTATATAAAACTTCTCTCTTAACCGAGTTATATGCCTTTTTGAAATCTATGAATAACTGAAGCACTGTACCCTTATATTCCCATTTTTTCTCCATTATCTGTCGAATACAAAATATCTGGTCAATAGTTGATCTATTACGCCTAAAACCACACTGATGATCCCCAATAATTTCACCTACATATGGAGTTAATCTTCTCAAAAGAATAATGGACAAAATTTTGTAGGAAGTCAACAAAAGTGATATTTCTCGAAAGTTACTACAGTTAGTCTTGTCCCCCTTCTTTAAGGTAGGTACGATTATGGACTCCTTCCATTGTTTTGGTACAATTCCCTTTTCCCAAATAGCAAGTACAAGCTTATAAATTTCTTTAGATAATGCGCTTCCACCCTCTTGTATTAATTCTGCTGGAATTTGATCGATACCTGGAGACTTATAATTTTTCAGATTTTCTATCGCAATTTCGACTTGAGAAAGTGTGGGTTCGTTTACAAATGGCTCAGCAGTTTGTATTTGAATTTCGTCCCGATCATTTCTATTTGGCCTATGTATATTTAGGAGTTGTCCAAAATAGTTTTTCCATCTGTTCAGGATTGAATGAGCGTCTGCAAGCAAGTCACTATTCTCATTATTATTATTATTATTATTATTATTATTATTATTATTATTATTATTATTATTATTATTATTATTATTATTATTATTGCGCTCTATAAACATGTGGAGATCACGGGAAAAGAAGAAGAAGAACTGAAGAATCTGTCAGGTTTTTTTCACTAGCTGTTTAAATGTGTATTGGCTACAGACCCACCTGTAGCCTGGAACAGAGTTATTTACATAATATCATCAATCTACCATATTTATATGGCATCGTTCCTTAAAACCCGCGAACCTACGAGTATAATAACGTTGGTGTACCTAATTATTGATAGATGTCATTTAAGACATCTTCTTCAATCCCAAAATGGACTGCATAATAAGAGAAACGCCACTGCTTCTCGATTCATGAAGCCAATTAAATCAAATTGGACAAGCAAGCGTCGTGAATATGACGATGTGTATTTTCCTCAGGTGAGTTTTCAGGCTTCCCTGCGGGCGACACGTCACACACTGTTCATTTAACTTCCTGACACACAACATGTAAACAGGAGCAATTAAACAGCCACTCAGAGCATGAGCGACACAAGATGTTCAGCATATAATGCCGAGAATGATTCCAGCAACAAGCTAATAACAAAATTATATTTCAATTTATAGGCAGAGCAAGATGGTCGAAACGTTAGCTCCAGCAACCGAGACGAAGCGACAGAAGCCCGGAAACTAACAACCATGGACAACGGCCACGGAAGCCTAAGCCATCACACATTTCCGTTTTATGTTTTCAGTGAACTTTTGACTTCTTTTATTTGTGTTGTTAACGAGTTGTATAGTCGTATTTTGTAATTGCTGCACATGGAAATAATCAATAATAATAAATTACTTGTGTGTTTATATTTAACTGAAGAAGGTGCTTTGATGGCTATCTAGTCTGGGTTTGGATGGGATGGATGGGATAGATGGGATGGACGGATGAGATGGATAGGGAGGCAGGGCATGGTTGCGCCCCACGGTCAGGTAAGATGCAGCAGATAAAAAGGGTCCCTGTTTGGTGGGCATAGTTGCGCCCCGTTCCCATCAGGTAGTGAAAAGGGGCATGGCATAGTTGCGCCCCACGGTCAGGTAAAATGCAGCAGATAAAAAGGGTCCCTGTTTTGAGGGCATAGTTGCGCCCCGTTCCCATCAGGTAGTGAAAAGGAGCATGGCATAGTTGCGCCCCACGGTCATGTAAAATGCAGCAGATAAAAAGGGTCCCTGTTTTGTGGGCATAGTTATGCCCCGTTCCCATCAGGTAGTGAAAAGGGGCATGGCATAGTTGCGCCCCACGGTCAGGTAAAATGCAGCAGATAAAAAGGGTCCCTGTTTTGTGGGCATAGTTGCGCACCGTTCCCATCAGGTAGTGAAAAGGGCATGGCATAGTTGCGCCCCGATGAAATAGGTAGAGAAAAAGACACTGCGGAGACTCGAGCCTCGTAATCAACCAACCTTATTGATTTCTTATACGATTTAATATTCATTATCGATAGCGATAAAATGAACACCATGAAGTTGGCAGTACTTTATTAATTGTTTTTCTGCTGTTTATGCAGTGATTATCAATAACCTATAGTTAAAATGAACACCATGAAGTTGGTAGTACTTTATTAGCTGATATATTCAAATGAGTGAGTGGTTGGAATATGGGGCCTTAGCAATCTTGACTTTTTATTAGTGATTTTCACACCGTCTGTGGCGTATAGTGAGGTTAATTTGAAATGAATGTTAAGTGTAATGAAAAGGGTAAAGCGTTAATAATTCACAATGGTTCTAAATTTCGATTTGCCAAACCCTGTACCGTAGTCCATTTATTGTGTGTGATCGATAAAAAAAAGTGTTATTTTAAATAGCAAAATTGATCATATGCTACCTGATTTCAGTGCAGCTACCACTATAACATTTTTATGTAGGCCTAATTTATTTATTTTATGACAATCACTTTCGTGTGTATTATGCCCATCGGGGCGCAACTATGCCATGTCCATTCTGCTACCTGACTTCATCGGGGCGCAACTATGCCATGTGCAAGCTACCTGATATCTTCGGGGCGCAACTATGCCATGTCTAGGCCTCCCAATTGACCGCGGGGCGCAACTATGCCATACCGGGATAGGGTGGACGGGATGGATGAATGAATGAATGAATGAATGAATGAATGAATGAATGAATGAATGAATGAATGAATGAATGAATGAATGAATGAATGAATGAAAGAATGAATGAATGAACGAATACACAAAAATAAATAAATAAACAAATGAACATACAAATAACTAAATAAATAAGTAATTAAGTAAATAAATAAATTGATAAATAAGTCACATCGCATTCTGTGAAAGGTAGAAATCTACGCCTTTTCACGTGTATTACGTGGTTTACAATTACGGCTAGGATTTTGATGAAATTGCATCTTTTTTCTACTAAGCCAGAAACATAGCTGCTTTAGTATTGATATGTTATGTGATAAACTGAGTATTTTAAACATATGTTAGGGCATTTTTTTTGCATATTTTGCCTGTTTCAACTCATAAGAGCATTTTTGTTTTAGTCGATCATTTTAGGCATTTTCCTTTAATTATGGCCATAAATCCCCATTATTAATGAAAATAATGTTTATTTCCTTTGATATTTTCTTTACATATTTTGTCCATTAATACTCATTATTTTGTATGATATTTTAATCGTTTTTCTACACAAATATTGTCATTTTAACATAGTACACCCCTTGTAATGGATCAGTGCAACCATCCCTTCAATATAGACTCCTCTATACTTGCTAATTCCGGATAAGAGTGGCATTTTGGTAGACTACATGAAAACTAAAAGTAAAGTAAATCCATGGCGCTACAGCCCATGAAGGGCCAAGACAGACCAGCCGACTGCTGACCTCACATCCACATACCGACGCAGAGGTGAACGATCATACATGGAAACTACATCAGGTAAAATAATTATAAAAAAAAATACGTACAATTTAATTTAACTACTAGTCTAAATATTAAGTAGTACAAAACCTCTTTTCCTAATAAGCCAATTATGTAAGATCAATTTTTAGGGCATTTTAAGGCATTTTTTTAAGATTTTTAGGTCATAAATGCATTGTTTTAGGACATTTTTTCATGATTTATAGGTCATCAAAATCCTAGCCCTATTTATAAGCAATCCCCTGCAACCAGCTACACACGTAGAAGACGAATCGATTGACCCATAACAAGAAGGAAACGGACAGGAAGCAGCAGGATGACAGGGGTTGATGCTCGGATAGGCTCAAGGAAGGACGAACGAGCGGCTCTTTCAATAACAGAAACGCTCGTCCTTTCTAAAGCCACTGAACAAGAAGGGATATTGCAAACCTTTCACTGTAACGCCTGCGATCAGAATTATTTGCTAATTTAACATAAAATCATTTAATAGAACAGCTACTTTGATTCGCTTCCTGGCAATTCAGTTGGCAGAGTACTGGCTTACGATGACTGCTGATCAGTGTTCGAATCCCGATGATGACGGAGTCGTATTTGTGATATACAAAGTCAAGGTTTCTGAGGTTTTCATTCGACTTTTTACGTTTCCTTCCATCATTCTATAGTCAGTCTGTATTTCAATGTTCATTACCACCTCAATAGTATTGACTCAAAACGGTGCGGCGAGATGTAGTATTGTGGCTGGCATACAGATGGTGTTGGTTTGTAAAGGCGTACGCTTTCGCGGGAATGAAAGACCAGGCCAGTCACTAGCGGAACAGCACCCTACCGGGATTCGAACCCGGGCCACCTGGTTTCGCGGTCAGACGCACTAACCTTTAATAGTTTAAATTACATGTCTAAAAACAAATGTATAGACAAGGTCAGTTAAATTACAAAGAGATTGTACAATAAAAAAATTCGTCAAGATTATAAAATGGATTTAAAATTAACCAACTAGAGGTGTAAAATTTGAGAGCAGCTCTGCTTAAATTAAAAATATGTAATGGAAATTTATTTGCAACCTTCAATGACATTTGACAAAAGTTTTTTTTTTATTTTCTTTTCTTTTTTTTTTTCTTTTTTTTTTTTTTTTTGGTATTAGCAAGTCTATATGTTATGATATTTAAATCATTTCCTTGTCTCGTGTTATCATCATCATCATCATCATCATCCTTCACGAATTAGGCCTCTGTAGACCTGTTTCGGCCCCATCTAGCAGTCTTCTAAAAGGTCTTCCTGGTCGACGATGTCCTCTAGGTTTATACTGCATCATAATTTTTGGGATTCTTGAATTTTCCATCCTTCTTACATGATCTAGCCAATTGAATTTGCATTTGTTGATTTTTTCTTCTTCTGACTCTACTTTAATTGTTCTAAAATTTCTTCATTCCTTTTTCGGTCTAAAAGAGTATATCCTGCTGTTCTCCTGAAAAATTTCATTTCCGTTGCTTTGATTCTGTTCAGGTCTTTTTTCTTTAATATCCAAACCTCGCTTCCGTATAAAAGGGAGGGTAATGCTAGTGTATTATATATTTTTGTACTAATTTAGCTTTTAATGTATTGTTTATTATTCCTAGAATTTGTGTAAATTTGGTAATTTTCAGGTTCACATCTTTTTCATTTTGATAAGATATTTCACAACCCAGATAATTGAAATTTTGTACTTGTTCGAGCATTGGTTATTGTGTATTATCTTATTTCTGACTGGGTCTTGTCCTAAAAATGCCATTACTTTTGAT